>NC_026475.1:5629096-5760557 GCF_000240135.3 Fusarium graminearum PH-1 | reverse complement strand
AGTCTAGTGCCGGTTACGATTTAACAAGACTTTCATCGGAAGCGAGGGAACACTAGGCCTGATCACTGAGGCGACGCTAAAGCTAGCGGTCAAACCTCCTTGTGAGGCGGTGGCCGTGTGCACGTTTCCGTCGTTACGTGACGCCGCCTTTGCAGTGCGAGATGTGCTGTCAGCAGGTATCCAGGTCGCTGCTGTTGAGATATTGGATGATGTTCAGATGAAAAGCATCAACGAGTCTGCTTTGACCAGCATAAAATGGAAAGAGGAGCCAACTCTGTTCTTCAAGTTTACCGGCAGCGATGACTTCATCGTGGAACATGTCGCGAAAAAGGTTGGTGTCATCACAAAACAGAATCGCAGCACCGCATATACTTTTGCGTCAGACGAAACCGAGCGAAACGAGCTGTGGTCAGCGAGGAAGAACGCGCTCTGGAGTATGCTTGCCATGAGAAAATCGCCAACAGATAAGGTGTGGACGACCGATGTGGCAGTACCCATGAGTAGACTACCGGACATTATCGACTTTGCTAAAGACGACATTGAGAAGTCGGGCTTGGTCGGATCCATTGTCGGACATGTTGGTGATGGCAACTTTCATACTCTGCTGTTATTTCCAGAGGACAAGCGACAGGTGGCTGAGGATATTGTCCATCGGATGGTTGGTAAAGCGATAGAGATGAAGGGGACGGCTACGGGGGAGCATGGGGTCGGGCTTGTTAAGCGAGATTACTTGGAAAAGGAACTGGGCAAGGATACAGTGGATATGATGCGATCGGTAAGTTTCTTTGTTCACTTACCCGTGACGTTGACTGACCTTTGGAACGCAGATGAAGAATGCGTTTGATCCAATGTGTATATTGAACTGTGACAAAGTCATTCGTATGCAAGCTGCATAATAAGTAGAATAGTCTTTAAAATCTACCGCATCGTATTCAACTGTGAGATAAGAGTGCCGACTTTGCCAGGAGGAGTTTGATACTGTAAACATTGGTGGAATCAATGATACCATATCCAGCCAAGCGCTGGTCGTCATATGCCAAAGCATAGTGTCAGTAAAGTCAGTACTACCAAAAGAGCAAGCAAATCATATACTAGAAAAAAGTCAAATAAATAATCCCGTCAACTCTGATAGATGTTAAATGTGAATGATTCGGTTTTGTATTCACATCACATTCAGTCATTACAAATCCTGCTATAGGGTAGGACCTGTGAAACCACTGATAAGGAATCAGATGACTCGATACTAGACGGAAGAACGTTATGCCGGGATATGGGTCGGAGATCTCCGTTGCTACATTTGTGAATTATCTATCAACCGAAGAGGACGAATAGTATTAGCCATAGAGTTACATACATGACTTGTCCAGACGCATCATGACATAGGAAGAGGCTATCAGAATCAGCTACTGTTACATATCTCTGTCTCAGTACTATTTATAAAGACTGAAACATCCAAATCGCGGTTACATCAAATGCCAAGAAAATGAGGCTTGGGCTAACAAACTCGGCAACCCCACCTTGAAACAGCCTTCGATTTGCCGATTCAACTATGGATCTTTCTTCTTTCTTTAACAACTTGTTTCTGTAACATCGTCACACTATCCTCCACACAAACCATATCATGAGCTCTGTCGCCCGGCAAAGAACCCTGCGTTTGCTGAAGAGATCGCGCACTATAAATATCTAACGTATTGCATCTTACGCCCCGGCTGTGTGTTACAGTAAGCACTCATAAAGCATGACAGAACCAGCCGAATCATCAAAGTGGACGAGAGCACGCGGTCCCAAAGTCAGATCTGGCTGCACTACTTGGTAGGTTGATACTATCATGGGACAAGTTTTAGACTAATGAATACAGCAAGTTTGTAGCCCTTCAAGGTCTCTTTGTATAATCAGCGATAATCTAACCTGCCGTCTAGAATTCGACACTTGAAATGTGACGAGACAAAGCCAGAATGCCTCAGGTGTGTGAAGGATAAGCGGACATGCGATGGTTACGAAGCGCCAAAACGCTATAAGCCAAGGAAGAAGAAGAAACACCAAGATGATGCACCTGTAGTCCGCCAAACACAAACTTCTTCGAGACTGCTCGTCCCAGCAGGATCACCAGGAACATTTGGACCACCGATAGAGCTTGATCTCTTCCATCATTTTCGGACATGCACCATTGCCGAGCTGACAAGCTCCTTGAATGCGACAAGTATCTGGCACACCTATGTGTTGCCGCTCAGCCATGAATTTGAATCTATCAAATCAGCAATTGGCGCATTGGGCGGAGCTCACAAAGCATTCAAACTCCAGACGCAGACCGACTCTTTGACACAGTCTCTTGCACAGTCTTACGAGCTGGCATCAATCAAACAGTACAACAACGCCATTCAGATCATGAAGCAGTACATGGAGTCACCAGAAAGGAACCTCCAGGTGGTTTTGACATGTTGTCTAATATTCATCTGTATCGAGAGCTTGTATGGCCGGTACATGAATGTGACTCGGCATCTCGAGGCTGCATTTTCTTTGTTGAATCACGATCACATTTCCAACTACGGCGCCGGGACCGGAACGCTGAGCGCTCAGAAAGATTTAGAAAAGTTCATGGAAAACATCGGCCCCTCGCTTTGCGGTCTTACATCCGATCTCTTCTTCTTTATGGGAGATAGCCAATCGTCAAAGCTTGTTTCCGAGCTACAGAAATGGCTTCATCGACAAGACCCAATCTACCTGAAGGAGCCGGGGGCACCATTCTTCTCTGTCCAGGCCGCAGCATCGTGGCGGGAACAGATGGAAACAATGAACGAAGCGGCCATGTATACTGAGTGTCCCTTATGCTCGAGTATGGGCTATCCATGTGGCAAGGATGCCACGGTTTGTAGCCGTTTCGAGCATGGGTTAGACACCGCATCATTCTTAAGATACTGGAGCGCACGTTACAGTGCTTCGAACCTCACCTTTGACCCCTCGAAAGCTTCAGCGTCGGACTTATCTCGTTTCAAGGTGCTTGAGCTGGAAGAGACAACTTGGCGTGCTAGGTTCAAGCTGAACTCAATAAAGGGCGATCTTGAGGCACCAGACTGTATGGAAATTTTAAAGAAGGCCGAGTCAATCATTGAGCTTTCAAAAGGAGAAACAGGTCACATTTTCAACTTCCAGGCGAATCTGATACCACCCATCGCCTACGTTATTATATCGTGCCAGGACGAGAAAATACAGTGGGAAGGCGTGCGGCTTCTTCGATCTCTTGGCAGGCGAGAGGGAGTTTGGGATAGTAAGAAGGTCGCGGAAATCTATGCAAACATGATAACTGCTAAGGCGAACAAGTTACTGTCTTGGGATGATATTCCCCCTGACGTCCCTCAGTTGACTGAACTTCTCAGTTCGCTTAAGCTGGTAACATTGCCAGAAAGTCAACAGTAGAATGGTTGCAGCGGTTCAGGATGGTACACTGATGACGAGTTAGATTAGATATAGATCAACTGTCAAATAATGATATCATGAATAAGTAATATAGTATTTTAACGAAATAGATCCAATTATATCCTTGAGATGGGCGACATATCCAAACCCAAAAACCTACTTGCCAATGACTAGATAGACAACAACAAGGTAACTCCGACAAATACAGACACATACCAACTAGGCGCGAAACCGGCAGTGGCCGCGTTGTCCTCTGCCGCTGCAGTCTCGTTGGAAATGATAAAGTTAGGTTCGTATGTCTTGACAGCTGTATTATTCGTCTTTCCGTCCCAGCAGTATCTGTCAAAACATGTGCTGCATTCCTTGGGAACAGTCTCATTGGCCTTCCACCAACTTCGGCTCATGATGGCACAGACGACACATGTGGGCCATTCCTTATCAATCGTAGCATTTCCCTGAGTAGCACCATTCAAAGCATTCAAAATGATGCTGTCACGCTCAGGGATGCTGTACGAGAGATCAAAGGTGGAAACATTGCTCTGGAAAGTGTATGGCGCGTTGGGAATGTAGAAAACAAGAGGAGGAGGAGATCGACCGTCTGAAAGTGTGAAGTTGTTTGCATCACAACCAAACAGTGTGGGGCGCTGGTTTAACTTCTCGTTGATGAATGTCTCAGCTGAGGGGATCGAGGGAAACTGAGTTCCATTTCCCAATGCGGAGTCGACACGGTCATATGTCGCACGAAGAGCAGTGCCGTTGGGCCAGTTGTTGTCGGTATCTGCTGAAGAATCGACAGCAAAAATGATGTCGACACCTCGAACAGGCTGAATCAAAGGGTGAAGGGGGATATTCTGCAGATCCTCTCCTCCGTCGACAAGAGTCAACTGATGGTCCTTGGCATTGTAGCTTTTGCCGGTTGGGTCCCACTTGTAGAATGGGTTGGGGGAATAGTCAGCGATATCCTCATCGTTGGCATCCAGATCTGTCAGGACGCCCTTGATGGCCTTAATGACAATGGAAGGAATTTTGTTTTCTTCTCCAATCTTGGTGATGTTGTTGAGCAGGAACTGGTTAAACAATGTAGAGGATGTGCCCATAACATAGCCAAACTGATCAAAGCCGCGGACACATTCGCCACCCTTTTCGACAGTTCCGTCTGTAAAGTTAGAGCCGATGTACTCTGTAGGAGCAAAACCATAAGTGGTGGGATCCCACGTTCCAAACTCGAAGGGGTTGAACTCGTATACAGTTGCGTTGAGTGAAACGATACGTTCGCCGGGGGCACGGCCATCAGAAACAAGGATAGGGAATGGAGTATCTGCGTCTTTGAAGTTGGATGTATCCGCGATGGAGGAGAAGGTATACGCAGGACCGCCTTTGGAGGCATCGATCAGCTGGTAAGACAGAGCACGTCCCCACCAGTCAGTGATTGTAGTATTCCACCCCTCGGCCTTGTCGTCAACGGCGTCTTTGATGTCATCCCAGTATTCAGCTGTGTTCAAGACGCCGAGACCTGACCTTTCGGGCCCCTTGAAGATGGAACGGTCAAACGCCCAGATATCCGAATCCCTGTTACCTTTTTGCAAGTCTGGAATTGTGGAGAAGTTGTTGGCAAAGATAGACCCAACGAGCCAACCACCTCCTGACAGACCAGCCAGATACGTAGCAGACTGTAAGAGGCCGCTGATGGGGCCAGTCTTGTTGTTGCGTGAGTCAGCAGCAGAGATAAAACCTGCTCCGTTCATCAACGCTCGGTAGCCACCACCAGAAGCCGCGATGGCGATGTTGGGAAGCGCAGTCGCGTTGTTTTTGTTTTTCTCGATCCACGTTTTGGCATCAAAACCTGAGATTTTCACTCGGGATAATAAATCTGTCATCGGGTCGATTGTGTTGTTTCTTCGGCGTCGGACCCAGGCCTCTTCCTGGTCTGAAAGGCCATCGGCAAGGCGGACTTTAGGGCGTGTCGAGGGGCAGTCAACCACTTTTGGCGCATAACCACCACTTGGAGAGTTTGGAAGAGCCCGGACTTTGAGGGATTTGCCAACAACTGGTGCTGAGACTAAACCCGCGCCATCCGGAGCAGCGATGGCCGAGCTGGCTAGGCATAGTGTAAAGACGAGATGGCCAAGCATGTTGGCTGTTGTGACAAGGCAGAGTCCGAGTAATGGATCTGAAAGTCGTGAATAATGCTAGCAAAACTACCGGGGATACTGCTGTTCAAGTAGTTGTAGAAGTGTGCACCGCCTCGAAAGGCTGACAGACGTGGTAAGAAATACGAACAAGTGGGTGACGGAATAAGTCAGCGGCACAACCCGCAATTCCTTTTGTATCCAGGAGGCCTGAACACATGTTAAACGTCACATAAAGGACAAACATGAATGGCTAGCGTGACGCGTCTACCAGGCCAGCTCATATCAGCTCTGTCGGGAGATTTCCTTCAGTTACTAGCGGCAAGACTCTAAGCCAATCCCAATATCCCGTGGCAGTGAAAACCTAGTCTTTTTTTGGATCCCGCAGCGGAATGAGTTGGCGCATCTCGGATCGATCGGCAGTCAGCTAAGCCTCGCCCTCGTCCACATTTGTAAATGACGTCGGGGACTTTGGTCAAACGGATACGATGAAACGAATCACAATGAAACGCAACCAGTGGAACTCTTTAGCGACTGGCTCTCGTTGGCTTGACAATTTGCCGTGACACCGGAAATATCGGATACTAGGAGTAGCACCCCGTGTCCATCATTAAGCCAGTGGAAAGAAAGAAAAAAACACAGCCATGTTCCCACATATTCATGTGAACTCTGGTGAAAATTAGAGTTTCAGGTCGAAATTGTCATAGGAAACGTTACAGCAGAGTTAAGGAGCATCAACAGCAACTGCATTAAATAATATCGACTAATATCCCTCAAGGTTTGTTGGCCTCTGGAATGTCGCGTTATCACCCATGGGAAATCCCTTTCCATCAACTTTGCATCAAACCTTTTCCTCGTGCACAACACTCTCACCTTGCTTACTGTAAACTTCTTCCCCAGCCCGTCGTTGGGCGATTACATCATTTGTTTGACGACGCCATGTACGGGGCATGCCCTTGCGGCTGAACAGTACATCCATGTCCTCCAGAGAAATACCCTTGGTCTCTGGAACGAGGAAGAAAGCAAAGAAGAGTCCAAATACGACTGAACATGCGAATAGAAGAAATGTCCCGTAAGTGATGTCAGTCATCATATAAGGAGTCGAGTACACGATAATGAATTGACCAAGCCACTGGGCGCAGGTTGTGAAGACCAGGCAGATAGAGCGAATAGCCATGGGGAAAATTTCAGCACTGCGAATATATGTCAGTAACCAGGACTAAATGGATATGAAACAGACTAGCGTACCAAAAGATCCAGGGAATACCGTTCCATGAGATTGCATAAAAAACAGCAAAGATGTAAACCATAACAATAGCCACATATGCACCAGGGGTCTTTTCTGCAGGGACCATTCCTACATCAAAGGAACCCGAAAGCTTGGAGTATATACCGAGATAAAATAGTGCAATGGCTGCACCGGTTGATCCAATCATCAATGACTGGCGACGACCAAGAGCGTCGACGCCCCAGATCATGTAAAGTCCTGTAGCGCTCGCCTTGACAATGCCAAAGATACCAGTTGCGAGGAGTCCAACGCTTGTTCCAGTGAAGCCAATAGACTTGAAGATAGATGGGGAATAATAGTTGAGCGCATTGATACCTGACATGTTCTGGATGAACATGAGGGCGATACCCAAAAGGAGACGAGGTCTGTTGGTAGGCCCTACCACCTCGCGCAATTTCGCGAAAAAGCTCCTATCGGCCCCCATAGACTTCTCCTCTTCTATCTGTTTCAAAACAGTGTCGATCTCCCAGTTTAGGTAAGCGTGATCAGCGGGTAGTTGTCGAAGACGCTGCAGGACCTTGCGAGCCTGGTCAGTTCGTCCAGCATTAAGCAACCAACGAGGAGACTCGGGCTGGAAGAGCATGCAGATGACAAGCAAAGTGCCAGGAGCAAGCTGTAGGCCAAAGGGAATGTGCCATTGTACGTCGGATGTTGGAGAAATATGGATGTTCACTCCGTAGTTGACCCAGAAGCCTATGATCTGCGAGAACTGCAGGAAGATTTCGAATATGCCAATGAGACGTCCTCGAATAGCAGGTGGGCCGGATTCGGAGATATAGACAGGAATGATCATGGAAGATGCACCAACAGCAAGGCCTGCAATCGATAGGAGTTAGCGGTCACCTTGATATTGTTGGAATGGCTGATGGAAGACATACCAGTAAGGACACGACCAGCATAGATAAATGACAGCTTGCCATCAGCAACTAGTTGGATAATAGCACCGAGGTTGAAAATGATACCACACAAGATGAGAACCCAGCGACGACCGAGTTTTTCAGTCATGTAATAACAAAGTAATACACCAAAGAAGCAACCACCCTGGAACGTGCTGACGATGTTTGCTTTCAGTGATGCCAAGGCGGTACCGGTCTCAGAAGCCAGATTGAATCGTTCTTGGAAAGAGGGCAGTGACAGAGTACCTCCGATGAAAGCTGAATCATATCCAAACATGGAGGATCCCAGAGCTGCAGAAGCGGCGAGAGCGTAGATCCTCCAGTTGTACACCTCTGGAGGCGCTGGATTGGCCGAGTCATCTTTTGGCCTGGCAAATATATTCTTGACCATATTGGCTATATCTACTGATAGTGAAAGATGTGTGGTTACAAGGTAAAGATGATGGGACGATGAGGCACAGGAAGAGGGGCGGTTATGGTGGTAGATATGTATCTCTAGGATTGTCTTGAATCAATCAATGCGGAGAAAGGGGCGCTACCCCAGATCTGTTACCCCAGATTCTTACCCCAGGTGATCTCACAAGCCTGTCAATTTCATGAGCGGAAAAGACAATTGCCGCTTGTAACTTGCCAAGCCATAGTCCCAAGGGTGTTGTTCAAGGGTAAGATTGAACTGTTCCCGATTCATCAGGCGAAATCTTCGATCGGGTGCATGCACTCATCCTGGTTCATTACTCAAACGAGGTAGCGTGGGATGCAGTCTTGGACGGTTCGGTATGTTGAGTTGCTAAATATTCTGCCAGTTTATTGAGATCCTAGAACCTTTGCTATCGCCGCTTTGGCAGCTTCAAGTGGCATATCACTCAATGGTTTTTGCATCCAAAGAACCTCTTGCGCTATACCTTGGTAGATCATGGCCTCCGTTCCAGGAATTACCTTCCATCTGTTATCTTCAGCAAGACTATACAATCTCGTGACTATCCTGGGATGATAGCACATCTCAAGCAAAACGCCCTTTTCCTCTTTCTGAACGAGCTCAGTAACGATATCCCGTGCCAGAATCTCGCCCTCCGTGCTAGGTTCAAAGTCTGGGATCGTGCCAACAATAAGGACTGGTGTCTCGAGTTGTTTTGCCTGCTCGAGGGAGGAGATATAGGTCATCTTTGGGCCATCCTCCAGCCCTGAAAATGACTCAATCACTGCGTCCGCCTCTTCCTTTAGACGGTTCACCAGATAAATCTCACTGGCGCCCAACCACTTGTAAAGAGCGTAGACAGCGCTCCTACAGGCACCTCCACCGCCAATAACCAGCGCCGGCTTTCCCTTGCTCTTCTCCGTGATTCCGGGAGAGTTCTGCAGGAAGGACTCGCGAACTCCAACACAGTCTGTGTTTGTACCGATGTACTTTCTTTCACCCGTAACTTCGTCTTTGCGAATGAAGACAGTGTTGATAGCGCCTATGGCCCGTCCTTCGTCTGTTACTTCATCACACTCGTTGATCCAGGCAACCTTGTGCGGCATAGTGACAGCAGCTCCGACACAGTCGCTGGCCTTTAGTTTGGGTATGAAGTCATTCTTGTCGATAGATTCGATCAGATCGTAGGTCCATGGCACATTGAGACTCTCGAAGATGGTTGAGTGAAGAAGAGGTGCCAATGAGTGTTGTAATGGGTAGCCAAATAGGTAGGTACGGCGAGGCTGCTGAAGTTGACTTTCGTCCATCTTGAGAATATAGATAGAGATTAAGCAAGGTACGTGAGTGTGTGCCTGGTTGCTTGCAGTTACTGGGAATGATTCCTTTGGGTGTCTGATAATTAAAAGTACGACGGGTTCTTAGGGTTAGCATCTCCATAGCGCCTTTTTCTGGATCCATGTCCTCATCTCAATTGGCGGTGTTGATAATTCTTCCTGGTCACACTTAACTATAAGTGGATTCGCCGCGGGGTAGCCGATCGCTCCAATCTCGAAACAATCTAGACATTCTTCGGTTCATGGACGGTTGTACTGTGGTATTGATACATCGCGGAGGTGTCTTTGCATGAGCTGGCTGAAAGCGACGATGTCATCTACATGTACATGCTATACAGCTTGACCATGATGCCAGGAGAAAGATGCCTGAATGAATTGTATTATACGAATGTATCGCACAAGTTGCCAGCAAAGATTCGACTCGACTCTCCGGACGCATGTCGCGAAGGTTAAATCTGCTCTCGTCCCAATACTAAAGAAAGGGAGGTGTGGAAGATTGGTTCATCTTAGACTACGAGACTAATGTCACCCAATCTACCACGTGAACCGTTTTAGCAACATAACAAGGCATCGTCCTAGAACAAGTCAGGATACTACGTGGGTAAAGCTTTTACCGCTCAGTTGATGGCCGTATGAGGTTAGATAAAAAAAAACTAAAAAAAACTATAGTAAGCATATGATAAGCTTACCAAGGGTTTAACAATTGATGAGAGTCCTGGTAGGAAAACAGGAAGGTAATTGCTGGTTGATGATAGTTCATTCAAGGCGGACATCTAAGAAATCATCGTAGGCTTCCAGTAACTGTCATAGTTATCTTCCACCATATAAACTCCTTGTGATCTCTCCTGTGAATAATGATATTTTCTATTTTTAAGCACTTGCTACCCTCGCCTGCATTGCACTCCGCATTGTCTCTACTGGAGCTTGCTTTCCTGTCCAGAGTTCAAATTGAGCATATGCTTGCTCTTCGAGGACGTCAACTCCCCGATACACCTTCCACCCTGAGTGTCGTTGAGCTACCTTCATCATTCCCGTTACTTGGGGCCTGTACGCCATCTCCACCAACACTCCCTGACCCAACTTTGAGAAAAGTCCACTGGGAACCCTGTCTTCTCCGAGGTCATCAGCAGGTATACACGCCACGATGAGGCGAATATCTGCATCTCCCACTTTCTCAGCTTCATCCAGTGTCCTAAAGGCACGGGTCTTTAGTTCCGAGAACTTGGATGCTAACGCCTCGGCCTTGGATAATGTCCTGTTGACCACAATGAGTTCCCGAAACCCAAGTGTCTTAATAGCGTAGCAAGCCGCTCTAGCAGCGCCTCCAGCCCCAAGAACTAGTGCCGATGATGATGTGAAATCTTGACTTCCAGACTTGAGTATGCATCTCCTGATGCCGATCCAGTCCGTGTTGTCGCCATAAAGGACACGTTGTCCATCTCTTTCTTGGACAACGACGGTATTTATAGCACCGATATTCTGTCCCTGTTCTGAGACAGAATGCAAGAGTTTGCCGATTTGTAATTTGTGAGGGAACGTGACCGATGCACCACCAAAGTCTGGGCTGTTGATGATTAGCTCCACTGACTGATCAACGTTTTCACTCTCGTGGATCTGGTAGTGATGTGGAAGGCCAAGTTCCTGAAATCCGGCATTATGTAGTGTTGGTGACAGAGAGTGTGAAATATTGTGACCGAAGATGAAAAACTGCTTTTTGTCCATGACTTGCGGTAGGTTGGATGAAGTATCATTCATATCCTTAGAAGTAGACATTTGGCAACCTCCATGTCCCTGACCCAGAGGGTAGTTGTCGTTTGCAACCATGACGTGGTGATAGTTGAAAATGTATAAGAGGATTTGAAACTGCTGAACTGAACCTTGGCATATGATTGTGATAAAGATCTCTGTTCGGGGATAAATGGATAGAAGTCGAGGATAGATAGCAATCTGGGTGGCAAAGACCTTTCCCGGATAAGGCGAGCATCTGACTTATGTGGATCTGTAGGAATTTGCGTTATCTCTATGATATTCTAAATACTAGCTGCATGGAGTTTATGGCAAGGGCAATAGGTAAAGCAATTAAGTGTCGCTTTTATTATTCACCACATTAAGTACTGTATATGCAATTCCTTTATTGCTCGTTGAAGACTAAGGTCACCTCCCGACTCTCTCATTATATGCTCGGAACACCTCTTGTCTCATCACATTAGCTGGCGCTCTTCGAGTTGTAAAAAGCTCGAACTGCATCATTCCCTGCTCTGGTAAAACTTGAAGACCATCCACTGCGATCCATCCCCTGTCAGCCAACTGCTTCGCCTGCTGCAATAATGGAGTTTCAAGTGGTGTATATGAAAGCTGCGGTTGTTAATGAGAACTGATTTCCATGGTATGATGTAGACATAGTACTCACCTCGATTACAACGCCACCAGTCGGGCTCGATAGCCAATCTTCGGGAAGACTCGTATCCACGGAACACGTCCCGTCGACATCTTTGGTAGCGATACAGGAAACAATGATAGTTGGTAGACTCAAGTCTTCCGGCCATTTATCCTTTTTCGAATCAAGTATCTTGAACACTGGATCTACCATGCGGTCTGGACTCTGGCTCGTCCTTTCAGAGCCCGGAAAACTAGCCTCGTCGTGCCTGTTGGTGCTGCTTCCTTGACTTTTGAATTGCTTGATGAGCTCTTCCGCTTTTGAACGGGTACGGTTATAAACGACTATGGCCTTGATCCCCAGACGCAGAAAGGCGTAGGCAGCTGCTCGGGCCATTCCGCCAGCACCTACTATCAGGCCTGTTGTCCGCCGCCTCACGGCATTGATAGGAGACAGATTGCGCTGAACACAGGTATGTATACCTATCCAATCAGTGTTTTCGCCGAAAAGGGCTACAGTCGGCCCAGATGTGTTTCTGTCAAGCAAGGAGTCCATCGTTGGAGCTTTCAGACATATCATGGTGTTGACAGCTCCAATAGCTTTAGCTTCGTCGCTCAGAAAGTCCATTCTGGGGATTACTGCAGTTTTAAAAGGGGCAGTGATACTGGCTCCCCCAAACTTTACGTTCTTGACCATCTCAAAAAGATCATCCATCGAGTCTTTTGTATAGATGTTGTAATGATGAGGCATGCCCAATAGCTTGAAGGCAGCTTCGTGCATAGCTGGCGATAGACTCTGCGATGTGTTGTTTCCATAGATACCAAAGAACTGGTCATCGAGGAGGAACGATGCAAAGGTTGCCTTCTGGGCTTCCTTGACTGTGAGGAGAGAGTTTGACGGGCAGTCGGGTGCTAAGTTGCGGATAAGCAGGTGAGTTACCGGACTGAGAATCGAATTCGAGTAACACGACATGCGTCCAAGATGGCCAGTGTTGTAAGCTATTATGGGTATTGTGTACTGTTGGGAGGCCTTGACACGGTGGACAAAGTGTTGTGCTGCGAAATTGTCCGCCAGAGATGTCGCCTTCTTGCAAACACGCAGGATATCACAGCCAAGAGTGTGAGCACGCTGAACCATAGCCCACTGTTTTGGAGAGTCCCATCCATCATCTCCATTATCGGACGCAGAGTAGTGACCAATGATCTTTGTTTGACCCCTAGACGATATCAAAGTTTGGATCTTGGCTGTGTCGAATGCGAGATCCACGCAAAGATATTCCGCCCCAAGTCTAAGTCCATGGTCAAGAAGCCTGAAATACTCATCCACGTTGACTTGTTGCATGTCGTAGGAGTTCACATGATAAATGATAGGAATATAGATATTCTTCCTGACAACAGATACCTGCCTGCTGATACGATCTGCTGTCATGTCGTCGAGTCCATGTTCGTCCTCGCAAAGAGTTGACATTGGTATGGTAAACTCAACAGCGTCGGCTTCTATATCGATATCCCTGAGCTCAGAAACCACGGAAGTAAGAGTTGTAAGTGGTATTGACAACGCATATGTGTAGCTCCGGGAGATCAATGGTAGACACGACAGGCTGTGCCGAGCTTTGTATTTACCATACGAATCGTCTCGTCGGACTATCCCATGTATCAGGTTGAGGAAGTCTTTCTCAACATTCTTCAGTGCCAGGGCCGAAGGAGACAAGTCTCCACGGGTTGGGGAGGTATCGGATTTTTGTAGTGATGTATCCGAGGTGTTGTAGTACTCAAAGTTTGACAATCTTCTGTAAGCTGGCGTTGCACGATGGATGAGATTTCGGATGGTATCTAAATCAAACACTCGCAAATGCCGTTGGATATCCTCGGCGTCACGCAGGATATAGATGACGAGATGTTCTTTGGCGAATTCCGTAAGCCATTCTTTTCCCTTCCCCTCCACAGCACCAGGCCCACAGACAATGATAGCTCCAGTTGGATTGTCAAAGAGCATGGTCCTTATTAATTGTAGTTCCTCCTGGCGGTACTTAGAGATACCATGGGCAGCTTTGTAAGCTGCTCGTGAAAGACCAGTGACTTTGTAGAAATATTGGTCGGCATCGAGAACTCGAAAGCCCAAAGTACTTGAAGCTAACACAGCTAATGTGGACAGGCCACTCCCGCGCATACCAATGAGTGCGACAGAAGCATCAGGCGCATACTCGGTCACCCTCCGGATCGCATCTGGACTGTATGTCCTAGACTTTGGTGTTTTGGGAGTAGGCGCATTTGAGTATTCTGAAAGGCCTTTTGGTGTACCAGCTCGTGTAGATGGCGTATATGGTGATCTCGTGAAATTTGTTTCATCATCTTGGTGTGGCGTTGTAGACATCTTGTCTGTGTCAATGGAGGTACGAAGCAAAGCAGGTCACAGTATCCTAAGTCTCGGAACAGGACCCTAGCTTATTGTCACCCGGAATGCTCGTAATTAGGAGCCTGTCCTCAGTAAAGATCCTGGTTACATGTCTGGCCAATGGAAATGAGGCGGCAGAAGTCTTTGCCGCTGGTATCACGCTTGTAAGCATGGAGCCCTGCAACCCCGCATAGCTTTGCTTCATGTGGTTAGATCCTAAGATCAATAATTTAATTGGATACGGTGGTTGATCCTGGTACGCTGGTCCAGACGACTCAGCGAGAAAGATCAAGATCGCGACGTTGAAACAGCACAGCGCAGCAAGTTTATCAATTGGTTTCGGTCACACAATATGTCGACGACAAAATTTCCAGTGAACAACATATTACCAGCGAATCCCCTCCCGAGAGGCCCAAAACGAGCAAGGACAGAACCTGATGAGTCTGACGAAGGATCGTATGGAAGGCACAGACATCGTGTTACAAGGGCCTGCAATGAGTGCCGCAGGCGCAAAGACCGCTGTGGCGGTCAAAGGCCGTCCTGTATGTCTTGTACCGAAAACGATCGTGTTTGCAGCTATGGTCCAGCAAAGAAACGTGGTCTCCGTCCTGGTTACGTGAGAGCTATCGAAGCCTTGCTGGGGCTAATGATCACCACTATCGAAGGGAGTGAAGCTTGGATATGCGGGCTACTACAGGGGAATACAGAACAAGCTTTACTCCGGCCGGCTTCATTCGAACTACAGGAGTCTGATATGTCTGTTGATTTCTTACTTGAAACATGGCGTAAATGCAATTTGGCCAAAAAAGCAGGAGAGCTCCTTGCACCAGAGAGTCTTGAGATGGATGAAGATGGTACCGACTCAACTCGGTATTTCGATACGAAAGTAGTCGAAGCTCTTGCGATATCCCAATCGTCAAGGGAGGGCGATACGACCGCCCTCTTGACACCGATGAACACAGACACAACACCACATGAAGTTACAATCATTGACTCGCCTCCTACGTTCTTAGTCCATACATCCAACCAATCCGCAGACGCAGTATCACTTGTATCGACAGTTCCCCAGCAAAAATACCCTACATCAAACGGTAAACGATCATCTGTCACACTTATACCTCAACTCCCTACGAATTGGCCACACCTTATGGATGTCTACTTCGAAACTACGCATAGTTGGTTGCCCATTTCGCAGAAGCACGAGCTTCTACGCACAGCTTACACGGTAGCAAATAACCCATCGACATCCGCCAATGCACCTTCTTCCGGTGAATTAGCATTCTTACATGCTGTACTCATGTATGCGTCTCATAAAGCCAGTACAATACAAACCTTACCAAAGCCATCACTCGACGATAGTTATGGTGATGGATCGCCGCAAGCTTTAACCCAGTCTTCCTTGTTTTCAAATCCCGTCAGTTACGACCTGGGCCATATCAGAGCGTTCCTAGTACTATCGCTGCTTGACATGGATCAGGACCGCTGGAGTAAGGCCTGGATCTCAATCGGTCGCGCAGTGTACACAGCAATATCACTCGGACTTATATCACGGGACTCGACAGAAATACAGTCGGTATTCAATGAAGACGTTAAGAGAACTCTCTTGGGATGTGTGATACTGGAAACCATAATTGCTTCACGACTCGGCACAGCAACATGTTTACAATCTTCGGATGTATCACCAAAAAGCCTTCTCGTGACTGATGGAATAGAAGAGTGGGAGCCATGGCAGCCTAGGATCTTGGTAGACTCGAGAGCTGTTACAAATCGACAGGTCTCAAATCCTCATATGCCTGGACATGTGATAAGCACTTTCAACAGATTCGTCCAGGTCATAGCTCATCTGAATGGTTTGGTCAATAAGCAAAAGCAGCCCACACCAGATAGCTCTCTACACGAAATAATGCTTGCATGTCAGGAAAATCTCCTCGAGGAGCCTTCAACCGCCGTTAATATACCTCCTCAAAAACTCAGCCTTTGGATGGCGTCGGTTGCAACACTCGAAGTTGCAGCAGCAAAACGTCTAGCTTCACACGGCACGCACTCACGACGTCCAGATGGTTACTGGCAGAGCATTTCATCTTTGGTACAGCTGATAGAGACCCGAGCTCATTTTTTGGGGCGTTGCTCTGTGTCTCCGGTTATCCAAAGTTGTTTGGAACTTTTAAAGAAGGCCATCGCCAGTCACCAGCTACAGTATGGCGACACTGCCGCCCAAGATGAGTTTGACCTCCTTCATCGGACCATCGCTGCATCCATAGGCTCATTACAACCCGCCTCGAACGGAGAATCAGGCTTGGATGATATCTCAATTACTCCAACGACTAATATTTCGAACCCTCCTGCATTTATAGATGAGCCCCCACCACTGCAAGCAGATACAATGCCCGATATATCGGCTTCAACTTTTACCTTGGAAACGCAATTAGACTTGATGCATTCTTCAATAAGACATCATGATATACCTACATCTGTCTTGCCGCAATCGCTAGGCGCAGAAGACAATGCGAACTTTGAAACAACAAGATCTTCTTTGGAGGAAGACCTAGAAGACGACGGTCTTTTTGACAGCCTTGCGACACTGGACTCAACCGACTGGTACGTTTCTCAATCGACATCTCGGTGATGAATATTAACTGTCAATAGGCTGGCGAATCCACCTGAATTTATGCAACACCTCGGTCTGCTTGATAACCCTTCGAAAACTATGGAGAATATTTTTGATATGGAGTTCTAAAAACAGATGTGGCAAAATTAGACTCAACAGCGACGCACGAAGTGTTAATAGAAGGTCTGAAAAACATTGCTACATGTAACTATGGACAGACATTCCTACAATTAAGATTGAAGAATATAAAATGAACGTCTCCTAGGACCGAGGAGTTAGGCAAAATAATTATCAGAGTCGCGGCATGTTGGATAAAGCATACTTGATGCGGGCCTGCTATGAAGTCGCTAAAACATGTCTCTCATAGGGCCTATGCTGAGCAAGATTGGTAGCTGGTACTTGACCTGATGTATCCGAGGCCCAATTTTGCCGGAACAGCATTCTACCGCCCCTCCTCATGATATCACCTCTTACAACAACATAATACCAACTCTCACTGGAACTTGTTAAAGCTTCAATAATTATCAATTGGTATTATTCCAAAATCGATCAAAATGGCCGCATACCAACCCGCTATCTTGTCGGCCTCACTTGGTCGAGCATGGGTACATGAGTTTGCTGAGAAAGCTAGGCAGGCTTCATCCCAAGGATTTCAAGGCATCGAAGTCTTTTACGAGGATCTCGAGTACGAAGCAAAAAGACTTCATAATGTTGAAACGCCAAGCGACGACCAGATACTGTCAGCGGCTTCCAGTATTCGACAGCTGTTGGACGAGTTGAACCTCACAGTGATTGGTCTCCAACCCTTTTTATTCTACGAGGGTCTGTTGGACCGTGAACAGCACTCTCGGCTGATTGAAAAGATCAAACTGTGGTTCAAAATCGCCAAGCTTCTGGGAACCAACACGATCCAGATTCCTGCCAACTTCCTCCCCGCTGATCAACTGACTGGAGAGATGGATGTCATTGTTGGCGATTTGGTCAAACTGGCCGATATGGGACTTAAACAAGACCCTCCAATCCGTTTCGCATACGAAGCTTTGTGCTGGAGTACGCATGTCGATACCTGGGAGAAGTCATGGGAAGTGGCCCAGAAGGTTGACAGGCCCAACTTTGGCCTGTGTCTCGATACCTTCAATATTGCTGGGCGTGTCTGGGGTGACCCTGCATCGCCAACAGGCATGACACCCAATGCAGACCAAGACATGAAGGAATCTCTTGAAAGACTTGTTCGAGATGTCACTTTGGACAAGGTGTTTTACATCCAGGTTGTTGATGCGGAGAGAATGGAGTCGCCTCTGGTCAAAGGTCATCCATTCCACGTGGAGGGAAACCCGGCAAGAATGAATTGGTCAAGAAATGCCCGAGCCTTTATGTACGAGGAGGACCGTGGTGCATATCTTCCCGTAGAGAAGATTGCCAAAGTATTGATCCAGGATATGGGATACAAGGGATATGTATCTATGGAGCTCTTTTCAAGAACAATGGCTGAAGAAGGCAAAGATGTGCCCCAGAAGCACGCTGAGAGAGGTATCAGAGCTTGGCACAAGCTTGTTGAACGGCTTCAGTTGAACTGATCCGTCTATGGGCGGAAGATAGAGAAATAAAGAACACGATTAAGCTCGTATCTCTGAAAATATCGAATGAATAAAACACTCATACCTCACACGATTGCAAAAACACATGGCATATCTTATATAGCCTGTTGAAGCTCTAAACATGTCATGTATGACCCTTTCCGTAAAGTCTTGAATAATAGAAACTTGCATTTGACAATTACTTCAAAAATTGATACCAGCACTACTCTCTGCTCCAGCCATGAGAACCTTCCATGCTCCTTCCTTGTCGAGCTTCTTAACCTTGTCGGGCCCAGCCCAAAGCCTCCACTGCTCTTCAATCTGATACCCAATGACATGTGTTCCTTCAACCGTAGGCCATCCTTTCTCCTCTGCGAGCTTGATCATTCTGGTCCGTCTAGGCTTGAAGCACATATCGAGCAAGACACCCTTTTCCGGTCGTGAAAGAAACTCCTCGAGAGAGGCCTTTACAGCGAGTTCTTCTGGCGTCTTTGGTTCCAGGTCGGGTACCGTTCCAACGACGTAGTATGGTGTCTCAAGATTTTGTGCATCCCCCTCTTTGACGTGGACAATCTTGGGGACCGGTGAAAGCTTTTGCGAATCTTTCACGAGATCTTCCACCTCTTGAGCATCGCGGTTCAGCACGTAGATGACCGACGATTTGAAGTAAGAGTTTAATGCGTAAACAGCAGCTCGACTCGCTCCTCCTGCACCGACTATCAGAGCTGGCTTGTTCAGAACAGGCACACCAGGCTTATCTCCCTTTTCTAGTAGACATCCCTTGATTCCACGCCAGTCGGTATTGGTTCCATGAAGCTTCTTGGGATCCTCCCAATCACGATAGACATTATTGCAAGCACCAATTGTGGTGGACAAGTCATCCAAGATGTCCAGGCGAGGGAGTATGGCGTTCTTATAGGGCATTGTGACAACGAGGCCGGCCGTGGTGTCCTTTCTCGCAAGATCCATCAGCTCATCGAGAGTTGCACATTCTGTAGCGTAAAAGGTCCATGGAAGCCCCAGAGACTTTGCGATGTGGTTGTGCATGGGCGGAGCAATGGAATGACCGACACCAATGCCGACAAGGTGTAGAGTACGGCTTTCTTGATCCTGTGAGGCCATCTTGTTGTTTTCAACGTTGATTTGGTGAATTAACTGTCCAAACTTCAGAACAATAATAGATCATCTGGGTTATATGGTGTGTTTGCTTCACTTTCCACGCGGGCAATTCTTCTGCCGGCTTCAACAGTAACTGGAGACAACCCCGCAATTAGTGGCGGACTGCTATTCCCCCTCACTTTCAGTGATGGACCAATTATCACTACACGGATTGATGTACCATCTTGCAAGACATTGGAAACACGCTGTTAAAGATCCGCGTACGGCTTTTGGTGGATAAAGTCTCCCTTGGCTATAATGCGATTTGTTTACATTAAATAAGTTACTATACTAGATGGAAGGGCCAGGATCTCTTTCTGTAGCTCAAACCCTTCAACCATTCTTCGGACCCGGCACATCGTTCTGGAAGTGCTTCATAAAAGTCTTGTTGTTCACCCTTTCCGTCTTGAGTCGCATCTTTCGTTCTGACCGCTGTGCCGTTTCTAACTCCTTCTTTCTTTGTAAAAGGAAGCTACGTTGCTCTGAAGATGACATATGTATCAGGCTTTGCTGGTCTCTAACACTTAACCTGGCAAGCTGGGACGCCAAGGCTGCGTCCTTCTTTGTGAGTGCGTCAGGAGACACAGTTCCGGGCAATGAAGCTGGATATTCTCGGTTCTCTGTATCATCCTGAGCTGTTTGTCGATGTGGCTGCTTCGGTGCGGGGGCTGTACGATGTGATAGTAGTTTTCCCGATGACAGTCGAAGAGTCTCACTATCGATTGCAACGCCATTGTCGGTTTTGTACTTCTTTAAACCCTCAAGATCGTAGAACTCCAACATCTCCTCTGACATTTCAATTCTGCAGTGGCCTTTATCCACCATATGCTGCTGAATTCCTTGAACGGTGCGGCTTCTTGTTCCGCAATAAATGCACTCGCGGTAGGTATTGATGACAAAGTGTAGGTACCAGACCAATGTTTCCAGGTCGACACTTAGGTGATTCTCATATGGGATTCTGAGACTGTGTGCTGTCTTCATGTGCTGGACGTTGTCATCGAAGCTTTCATTGTTTTGGGTGCAAATAATGCATTTAGCAGGCTCAAACTCGGGCAATGCCTCATCAGAGACTTCATCAGCGGTTTCTGTATCACTGCCTGATGGTTGTCCGTGTGAAGCGCCCGTGACCTGTGTATGACTGGAGTAGGTATGGTCGTCGTCAACTGTTTCATCGATCAATCCCGAAGCAACCGCACGCTGTCTCAAAGCAGCGACACTGTTGTCAATCAGTATTTTGCGATGATGAAAGCAAATAATAGATACCTACTGGGATTCGCTTTTCGCATGTACTCTGTGCTCTTGGCTATTGTCAAAGGATAAATCGCAGAGCGAACACGTCGGTTTTGTGGATGTCATAGTTGCTGGTGTTTAACAATTGAAACAAAATTAAACGACAATAGCAATGGATGATGTTAAAGAATGAGGGATGTTAAGACTGATATATGCAGTTTCTCCGAGCTTATCTCGCTGACTGGGAAGAGCGTCTGATTGAGGGCCTGACAACAAGGGCGGCCCAGTGGGTTCTTGTCGCTAGGCCACTACACAGGTACCTAGGTAAGCCACTGTGGATACAGACAGTGCAGTTCTCTGTGACTCCTACAAGATATTGAAAGTGCGTGACTCATTTACCGGGCGGGGTTGTCTAATCAGGAAGGAAGATATTCATGATTATGGTCAATGCAGGGATCATCAAGAAGGTTATTAGTGGCAAACTACTATGCGTGTCGTATCGTCAGGCATTTTGCACGAATAACTGCTGATAGTCATTGTTATAGTCCCTGACTCATCTCCACTAATTCAAAGCCTGTACAGGTCTTCTGTAGCGTTCATGGGCCTGGATGAGCGCCACATCATGCTAGTGAAGTCATGACTTGATACAGCATTCGTGTGAAACCATCAAGATCAAGATCATCAATCAATTGGCCTCATTGTGTAAGAACACTACGTCTTTGCAAAATTAGAGACTATATCAATATGGATTATGCTAACTATATAATACCATTAATATCCTCAAACATGTCTCAAGCCCTCTTCTTCTTTCCCAAATTCCACTTCTTGACGCGGAAAGCATAATAAGACAAGACAGCAATAAAGATGTTGAATGCAACATACGCCCAGACAAGACCATAATTACGCCATCTCTCACCCCAGTAGATCTTACTATTAGCCAAGAACTGATCTGCATTGACCAGCGCGCAGTACTGACATTCCTGCGTAGCCTCAGGGTTCTGCAGCCTTCCTGGTGCCAGCTTCAAGTACTCGGCCATGTATTCGCCACACGTCGTTCCTGAAGGTGGGTTGAAGGTAGAAGTCTCGTCCTCTGAACAATCGATCGGACGACCAGCCAAAATGGTCGCGACAATACCACCCAGCCAGTAGGTGAAGGGACTGACACGATACATGAACATCCAGAACCCTGGGAGCTCGTTGGGTGGCTGAAGAACACCACAAAAGGTCAAACTCATAAGGACCAGGAGAGTGACGATTGAAGCCGCAGTGAGCGCGTTTGGAAGCGCCGCAATTGTCATCTGCGCAAAAGAACTTGCGTACAGCATAAGCTGTATCATGAACAACAGCACAAGACCTTGACGGGCCGAACCTTGGATACCAATAACGGGGTAGTAAAAGGCACCAAACATCAGAATACCGGTGACAATCTGGTAAGGGACCTCAACAACCACGTTGGCGATCAAAAACGCCTTCCAAGAATATGCCTTGCTGGGGCGCTCCCGGACTTCGTACAGCTCTCGCTGAGTAATGAAATGAGGATGGATCTGTACAATATTAGTAAGACGTGCAGCAATACTGAGTTTCAGACTTACCTGTTGAACCACGGCAGTGAAGACTGTGATAATCATAAAGACGGAGAACAAGATGTTCTGCATGCCAGCAAACGTAGAATCGGCGTTGAAGAACGAAAAGCCAATAAAGAGACCAGAGACTGTGCAGAGAACCAGCTTCGCCATGATGTAGTTTGGCATCCTCCAGTACTGCTGGAAGACTCTGATAGTGACTTCACGAAGCTGAGCGATAAACGGCATTGCAAATTCTGCATGACTGGCAGCATCATCCTCGGGGGCTTTTTCTGCCATGGCTGAATGGATCCTTTCCACTTCAGCCTCGACATCAACTCTCTCTTGACTTGCCTTCCAAGCAGTATGCCAGTCCTCTCCCTTGGAGCTTCTGGCATTGTTGACAATCTCAAGCATCCATTCAGCGGGGTTTTCATCATCGCCACAGGCTCGAGCTCCCTGTCTCTCAAAGTAGTTGAGGAGAGTACGTGAGTTCTCGCCAATATCACCAAAGTAGACAGTTCTGCCACCTTGCGCAAGGAAGAGGAGTCTGTCAAACTCTTGGAACAAGATAGCACTGGGCTGATGGACAGTACAAAGAATAGCCTGCCCGGCGTCTGCCAATTTCCGGAGGAAGGCAACAATGGCCCAAGAACTCTGAGAGTCCAGTCCACTTGTCGGCTCATCGAGGAAAAGCAGGAGCTTGGGCTTAGCAGCCAGCTCAACTCCGATGGTCAGAAGTTTGCGCTGCTCGACATTGAGACCCTCACCAGGGACACCCACAACAGCGCTAGCAAAGTCCCTCATGTTGAGCATGTCTATGACTTTCTCAACCCATTCCTCTTTCTCCTTGGTACTAATGGTACTTGGCTGGCGGAGCATAGCGCTGAATCGGAGACTTTCGCGAACAGTAGAAGTCTCAAGATGGAGATCTGGCAGGCGTTAATGCGACGGACTGGATAAAAGATAAATGTATGACTGACCTTGCTGCTGAACGTAACCTGTTTTCCTCTGGAAACTTGCATCCAGTGGCTTACCATTGACAAACATGTCTCCTGTGATAACACCCATACTGGTTCTCTGGGCTAGAACATCGAGGAGGGTCGTCTTTCCAGCGCCACTGACACCCATCAGAGCTGTAAGGGTACCGGGCTTGACCCAACCAGTGACATGATCCAAAAGACGTCGCGGCTGTCCCTTGATCTCAATGTCATACACAACATCCCTCCACGTAAAGATGTCAGTTTGAGGCTCAAGTGCGGTAGTGGTATCAGTTCCTTGCGCATCCTTTTCGGGGACAGCAAGCTCCTCATTCATGGCACTCCTGTCCACGCCGGATTCCAAGTGGGCGGGGACGCGACCGCGCTGGAAGACGAGTACTTCAGCCTTGCTAGATGTCTTTGAGTTCAGCTCGGTTGCTGTGAAGTAGACGGCCATGAAGAAGACAAGAAACGTTATCAAAATGCCAAAATTACGCCAGACATGCGAGTAGTAGTACTCATAGTTCGTCTCGATGAAGTCATCGCCGCTGACTGTTCTTTGACCGGCCACAGCTCCAACTGTCGAGCAGATCCATGAATCCCCAATGAGTTGAGGATAGGCAGGGATAAAAGTCGAGCACTCAAAGTTTCGGTTATGGAACTCGTTAGCTACCAGGATCTCGAAGGCATAGTAAATGGGGTTAATCCATCTAGCAAAGGTCAATAACAATAGTACAAGAGGCGTCACGTAGGCTTACCTGATCCAACCAAACCAGTCAACCATTTGTGGTACGTGAATCATGAACCCTGTGTAAATCACAAGTGCCAGAATCATGGGGCCAGCCAGTGTCATAGCTTGTGAGACTGTCTTGGTAACAGCTGCCAAGGTACGGAAGATGCCTGACATAACAAATGTGGAGATGAACGAGATGAGGAAATAGAGGAAGAAGGCCCCAGCTTCTCGGCGAAGCCCAGACATGAAGTAAAGGACAATGTTGAAGACCGTTGCGGAAACAAACTTGATAGGTATATCAGCCGCAACTCCAGAGATAGCTTCAGCTGCGGGATGATAGAAGGCGTAAGATGCATGTTTCTCGACGATGGGGCGTTGGGCGTAAAGGTTGTTGATCTCGGCAATGGCTGCGAAACCGTTTATCAGAACACCCATGAAGAGCACAGCTCCTTTGGAGTAGAAGCTACCGGTATCGTCTTCTGTGCCGTAGTATACGGAGCCAATTATAACAGCCATGATGATTGGTGTTATAGTGTGTGTGGCGGTTGCGACTATATCGTTCCAGATTCGCTGGTAAGCTCGCCTGGTGGTCAGGCGAATCTGCGTTCCGAGGCTGATGATGTATGGGGACTTGCGTGGGACGTGCTTCTCTTGACTAGGCGGGTATCGTTAGCATGCTTGCAGCACATGATATCTGAGTGGTACTTACATGAGGTTCTTGCGCTCTCGTAGCGGCGCCATGGCCTCGGATCGGTTGTCGACGTGATACCTTCCCTGATACCGCTCAATCTCCTCTCGCAGTGTCTTGTATTCTTGAGAGTTGTGCCAATACCTCTCGAACTCTTCAGCGGTACGAGGCACTGACTTTTCCATTCCCGGTCGGGCCTTTCTCTCCTGGGGATTGGTGGCCGAGGTCAAAAAGTCGCCCACGGTTTGACGTCGAGGGCATTGCCAGCCCATCCTCTCAAAGTAGGCCTTTGCTTTGTTCGCTGGTCCGAAGTAGATTTGCCGACCTTCGTACAGAACCACGGCTTTGTCAAAAAGGTCATAGATCGCTTGACTAGCTTGGTAGATAGCCAGGGCGTTGCATGATCCGGTGTAGTCGGATGCCAAACGAATGGCCGCAGCGAACTTCAACGCAGTAGCCGAGTCCAAGCCTCGGGTACTGTTGTCCCAAGCAGCCATGGGGGATTGTGCCAACATCATTTCAGCGATACTGACACGTTTTCGTTCTCCTCCCGAGACACCACGGATAAAATCATTACCGACCATTGTATTGTACGTGTGAGTCAGACCGCAGACTGCCATGACAATCTTGGTGGCACTCTTGCAGGCTTCATCGCGACTCATTCCAAGGACTGTCTCAGCATTGGAGGGCATGCGGCATGCTGCTGCGAATTCGAGCGTTTGACCGACAGTCAGATATGGGAAATGCTTATCAACCTGTCAAGAAACCCGGTTAGTAAAGCCTCGATTGATGTGGTTAGATATGTCACAGTTCCTTACCTCTTGGTTGTACTCTGTTTCGCCCTTGAATTCTTTCATCATATCCTTTTGGGAGACACCATTGTATGTAATGATGGAATTCTCGCTGACACTGAGGCCTTGAAGCTCTCCGGTCATGGTCTTGAGTAGTGTCGAGCATCCAGAACCTGGGCGACCGAGGACGATGAGAGTCTCGCCTCCCTGAAGAAGGCCGTCGAACCGGTGAAGGATCATTTTTGGCTCCTTCTTGCCTGATCTTAGGTACTGTGCAATACGCAGGGGTCCCAGTATCACGTCACCAAGAGTCTTTTGTAGCTGCAGGGCCGCTCCTGTGCCGGAAACACTGAGGTCTTTGAAGGCAACTCCTGCACTCTTGGGTCCAACACCAGCGTCCCGCAAACGGTGCATGAAAGAGGGTAACCATTTTGAAAGGTCGAAAGCTTTGTTCGTGGGGTCTAGTGCAGGGTCTCGTTCTTCGACAACTGGAATTGTCGAAGCAAGGCTGCTAACGCTTTGTCTGCGATGCTGTGAAATTCCGGTAGCAAGTCTATGAAGTTCCTGACGATCTTGCTCGTCCATGATCATTGTGTTGGCTTGTGAGATCGAGGGCTGACCATAGGTGCTACCAGTAGAGTGTTGAGGAGCAAAGCTCGAGTGGTTGGATGTTGATCCATTTTCGTGGCCTGAGTCTGGCAGGCTTTCCGTGGATCGTGAAGCCATCATGACGGCGGGCCTAGCAATTGATTGAAGTTAGGGTTGATACCAGAATGCAATGAATACAATTGACAACTTCTGGTGTGAGGGTCGATATTATTATTATTATTATTATTATTATTATGGCACTGGAGAGTGTTGGTTGCCAAGTCGTTTAAGTAAACTTATTTACAGCTGAAAGCAGTTTGACTTTAAGCCTGTCAGCAGGAATGATAGCTACAACTCCCCACCTGTCAGACAACCCGAGGCCCAAGGTTTAAAACTTGTGATGCAGACGGATGCAACCCCCGGAGACCTGTCATTGGTATATCTCTCGATCGGATGTTGGGTGAGGTCAAACTCTGCGTTTGCTCACATGCTTCTTCGGCTCGGGAGAGTCTTACGTTTTTGTCAGATGTTGGTTCTGCCCGCTGTGGCTTAGAGGGCGTCATAACTCAAAATTGTCAAGTCTAATTAGTCTTAGTAGAGCAACATTGTCTGGGTTTAGTGCGGAAACAGCTTGTCAAAAGCGTGTGAAGACCCGACCAAGCCGGCGCTACTCTGTACCCTCGGATCCGTTGGAAAGTCACCCTACAGGACCTCTCATCTTTTTGTTCTCATGCGGATCAGATAACATCAGTTTACGGATACTGCTATGCTTGCGATTGACTATCGAAAATGACTGCGATCGTGTAGCATATGCCGCGTTTGAGTTCGCTAGAAGAATCTCCCTGATTGCGTTGGAGATCTGTCACAACGGCACGAGATTCCAGTCGACAGTGTCAATTAAGGTATTTTGAGTTTGAGATGTGTCAAAGTCGACCCACACGTAACAACCTGATCGAGAATTAGTCTTTGTGTTCCCGTTAGTGTCGATCTGCGTGTCTGTGGCTTCTTCAACTCAAAGTCAATTAAACTCCTGACGTTGAAGTACAGGGTAACAACAAGAGCTTAAAGTTGATTGATCGTGTCGGAAATTGTATTTTTTGCTATTGTCGATACAGGAAGAAGCTACCTTCAGACTGTAGCTTCGTGTCACTAAATCCACTGCTTTGTCTGACTTCCTACGGTTTGTTATAGGGTAATGTCTCTTGAGATGAGGTATGCCAGGCCGTGGAATAACACGAGATTATTGGCTCGACTGGAAATAAGCCGATGACGGAAATAACATGTGGACAAATGCCAACTGGCCATCGAGTCGGAGATGCCCTACTCGGAATTTCTCGGCTGGTATTCCTTGTCTCCTAATTTGTCGTTGTCTTGTCGCCCGGATTATTCCCACGCATGCCATGGATGGGTCACTGTGCACATTACATCTCAATCTGTATCAGTTGATATTGGGCCAGTCGCCTACGGCTTGTCTAAGCTGGTTATGTCCGCCTCGTAGGAGACATTCCCTGGTAGCAATTGCACATCGATGCTAACAGGACTCTCTACGACACGTCCCTTCAACAGTCACCCTTGCCAAGATGAGTCCTCGGATGGAATATGAGCTAATCCCCAACAGGACTAGTGTTTGACGCGTAGCCAGCAAGACGCGACGCGTTCGCAACAGTAGTCACGATCGGAATACGGATATGAAGTCTTGGTAGCTGAAACTACGAATACCGAGATGAGATGAGCCCTAATCTCGTAACATTCCACCAAAACAGTCCGACGAGCCAAACTTGGAGGCGGCGTTTCACTAGAGTTGATGCCCGGCCTTTGATGCGAAGACATTGTTACAAGGAGAGATATAATCTACCATACCTCCCTGAAGCAAATGTCTTGACGGCTACCTATCCCTCAGTACCAGAAACATTGGCCACTGTATATATAAGAGATGAAATCATTAGATTAGTTACTGCACACTTTAGGTTATTTATTTTTGTAACCTTAGACTTCAGAGGTCAACTTTTCTGTTACCCACCAGCCATCGGACTGGTCGCAGAGGCTCTTGATCTTCGTCGTTGTGAGTCAGAACCGCATAGAACGAATGCCTCATCAGAAACATTGGGGCAATTACTTTTGAAAAGGATTTATATCAAGAGGCCGCATACAGAAAAGAGAACATCGGCTGTGCCGCCCTCCAGGTATCCCGAGGCGTACTTGGCAAAACACTTGACAGATGAGTTTTCTTTTAGTGATTTCAATGTCTAATTCAAGAGACAACCATGTGCCGCTCATCTTTGATTGGAGCGCCATGTCTCGATTAGAAAGCACATTTTCAGATAAAATACCTGCTCAAGCGAATGCAGGAATAGGCAGATTATACATGGCGTTGGTGGGTTATATGATATGTGGCATTACAAGTGAGAAAAAGTTGTCTAAGGTTGAATGTGATTTTCTTCAATTGGGGAACATTTGACGAGAGAACTTCGCGGGATACTCAGTCTATACCGATCTTCTCCCAGATCTCAGCTTACCTAGCCCACTAGAAGTAAGAAACCAGACTCCATTACTCCCATTAGGCCTTGCTAAGCCCCATTACAAGAATGCCATAATTCCAGCTCAACACCTCGTGCATCATACCCATCCCGGTTGCATTCCCGAAGCCAAAAATAAACCTTTTTACTGCGAAGAGTAACATCAAAAAGTAGTTTGATGTTTTGCTGGAAACACCCATCAGATGTTGTAGTTGCCGAGAGATTTCGCAACGCCCTGGCCAAGTTTGTCATTGTTCTTAGATAGGTCATCAATCTCATGATCTTCTGCAATAGCAAAGGCTTCCTTGGGGGCGCTGATACTGTAGCGTCGACGATGAGCCACAATGGCATTCTTCTTGAGCTCGCTTTTTCACATCCCGGATAATGGCCGTGCACACTGGGGTTGCGTTCCTCCAAGGCCGTGATGATATCGTGATGAAGTGGCATTGTTACCTTGTCGAATTCGGATTCGCTCTGGCATCGTGTGAAAATCGCGGTTTGGGTGGGAATGACACTAAACGGGTTTTGTTCCTAATTGAAGCTTCAACCAGTTCATGGGATCAACATCACTACCCTGATTCTTTGGCCTCTTGATAAGCTTTTTCGTAGTTCCAGATCTGACCTTGGTTTTGATAGGAACCTCCATCCTCCTCCGCAGGCGAGTGTTCAAGATTGAACCCCGTGTCGAGATAGTCAGGGTTCCAATCGGTAACCTTCTGTTTCTTCACCTTGCGCTTTCGGATCAGTGGTCGTGTGCTTCGGACCCTTTTCAGTAGGGATGTGTGTAAGTAGTAGAAACATAAACCTCCTAGGTCTTAGTATATAAAACTAATTAGTCTAAAAAGTATAGTCTAAGTAGCATAAGCCGACCCACCAATTTCGTCTCTTATGCTTCCAGCGGCCAACTCTTCCGATGTCCTGAGGGCTGTACAGGCTGAGCAGTGATTTCAGTAGAGCGGCTAGGGTAATCAGGGTTGCTGATAATCATCTTCTTGTTCGTGCATCCGAAGTCGCCGCCTTTCTTGGGCAAGCTCACCCTGAACCCCTTCATGTCTGCGGTAGCAAAGCCTGCAACTGAGCGACGAAGGGACATTGTCGCTTCAGGGAAAATGTTGGTAAATGTTGTCCACTGGCTAGGTAGCTCAGCCTCATTTCATCCTTGAAGACCCATGAGCGCGCCTGCTAGCTGTCCAGTGGTAGGACCCCAGGCTGTGCTGCCTTTGCGAATAGCTGTCTTGCAAGCAGCAAAAAAGGCGCGGTACATGCCATCGTTGGCTGTGAAGTATTCATGGGTAGATTTATTAGGAGCTATCTAAGCAACAGTGTTAGGTATGTGTCAAGTCAGCGACAAGAGGTGACTCACGTTGAGTTGCTTGGTGTACTGTAGATGCGACAAGGTGGTGATTCTTCTTGCTCCTAGGAGATGCAAGATGATCTCAGATGGCTTAAGGTTGGAGATATAGGAGAAGACCATAAATGTCAGCAAGAGGGGAAAGAAAGTACACGTAATTGAAATACAAACATGAAGAAATGCCTCTAAGAATCTAAAGAGCTTTGAAGTGCTTGTACGGTGCCAATCATGTGTTGTGTTGTGTTGATGTGGGAAGGTGAAGATGATGCGTATTGGAGGAGTAGAAGCGAAAGATGAAGATGAAGATGGCGGAGGTTAAGGTGTGTGTAGACCCCTAAGTCAAAGATTTAAGCTCCTTGGTTAGTGATTCACTGCATTGAATAAAGGAGAGAAACGAGAGATTGCAAGTAATGTGCAGTTGAACTTTTGTGTTCTGACATTTGTCAACTCCTATCCAAGCAAAGAACACAGCCTTTGATTGCGAAAGACCTCAAATGGGCCTACTTAGTTACATAAGGGACAATTGGTTAATTACAAATGGCAGATATGCCATATACTTCCAATCCATGAATATCTATAAATATCTATAAATATCTATTTACACTGATGAATACCAAGATCAATTGCAAAAGACAGATCTACTATACACTTTCAATCCAGGTTAATTCGCAAATGACCAATATCTATAATGATTATTGATCTCTTATGAAATAACACTTGTCATCTTCTGATGATATCGTGGTGACATTTAATATACTCTGTGCCTAGGGTTTGCAAGTGATTTGGGCAGACAGTCGGAATTCCCTTCGCAATTGTGATTTTGAATAGCTTACAGTTACTAGAGTGACTACACCTGGTCTTGCTCTTATTTTGAGTAGCATATAAACGTGTTTGGAGATGTGTAAGCAAGAATCTCCGTAGAACGTATCATGATACTCTCTACCAGGCGTCTCATTATACAGAACCAGGTCTAACGAAGAACATGTGTTATCAAATTGTGAAATTGCCTTTAAGTTTTATTGTCCTTCGCGTGATATCTTGCTACAATTTGGCAAATAATTCTGTTTTAAGCATTGCGGTTTCATTGCGTCTAGATGTTAGCCATACTTTTGCAACTGCTCACCCTGCTGTGTCATACATATTGTTACAGCATTGGGATTTACTGTTAAGCTCATATCACTTCATAGATCGAATGAGTCTACATTCATACTTTCGCAACTAATTCGAAAAAATAAGCTTCATGATAGGGTGGTCTAAGTAAACCAGTCTGATGGCGTTTGGCATTGTCTTCTTATTGCATTTTCGCAAATGGCCTCCAAAAAAAAGTACATTGCAGCAGGGTGACTTAAGCAAACCAGTTTCGTAAGTGACTCTCTTTAGCTTCGAAACATATAAATATAATCGAGGGAATTTGAAGCCCAGAGTGTCTTCCGCCTGACTTGATTTCGCAGAGGGCCTCAATGAGATGAGCGCAAGTTCATACTCAGTTTTGCAGAAGTAAATAACGAGCAAGCACTTAAAGAGAAAAGAAAAGAATATGACATTGGACCCGGTTTCGCAAAATGACCCGACTGGGAAGCGTTTGAAGTGAGAAATTGAAATCACTGAAGTCTAAATATTCTTTGCTAATTATGCCAGAAAGATATATTACTTTAGTGGTTGGTACAACGTCAAGCAAAATATGCCTTCGGCGCCCTATATCAAGAGTCATGGAAAGATTAAGTATAAATTAGAAAGAGAGGTTAGAAATATTATCAGTGTTACTGCTAGGTGGATCAGGAGAAAGAACTGAATGAACCAAGAGAAAGACGAGAATAAATCAAGAGAAATAATGTTATTAATATTAATAAATAAATATAATAAATACTGTATATTAGGAGACAATTAGGTCGCTAACTGTGCTTCTAATTGCGAAATGAGCATAACGCTACCTGCAGATGTGGAATTTATTTAGCCATCTAATGCTGGTGTTGGTTGTGATTTCTGATGCGAAATCTGTAGTGTAAATTATTTACAATCTGCCCACATGCTGTCAATATATTGTCTTGAAATAAATTCTATTCTACTCTCTAGTTGCGAAATCGATAGTGTAGCCCACTTCCAGTAGAGTCTGTTTGCTGTCTATAGTCTATAATATCACTGCGAAGTTCTTCAGTCGGTATGCTCTATATGCTCTTGACATTATATTAGAGTTGAACTGACCTTGGAGTTGACATGATCTTTGGAGTTGGCATAATGAGCAAATTACAAATATCAAACATGAGGGATGGGAGGTTAACTGTTGGTTACTGGAACTTAGAACAAGTTAATAGTAACTTATTCGCAATCTCAAGATTGGAGCAAGAATTGAGCTGATATTGTATCAGTGTTGGGCATTCAGTCAGGTGCGAATACAGCGAATGCAGCCAAGGTGAGATTTTGCGAAACTGGAGCGGGCAATTCAACCCATAATGCTGAACGTGGATGCCCCTCAAATGGTGGGGCAACTCATTTTGGTGGTAGAATCGACAACCAAGGGGTAGAGTTGATGAATCCGAAAACACTAACATGTCCAAAGTACTGAGAAAGCATACCATAAATTCCAGATTTTCGTTTAGAGCAACACCATTAAAGTTGTACTTGGTAAACATCCGTGTCACATATCTTGCTCCGTCTTTCGATGTCGCTAAATTGCATAGGATAGGCCAATTGATACCGCATACTTGGAGTGTATTGGCATCTGTATCGATGCATCTGGCGTCACATATTATTAGACCTCTCTAACATCTTAGTCTCTCCATAGCGCCGGTTGAGATTAATAATTCTTAAATTTAAAACTCTCAGTCTACATGCATCTTCTCACCGCCAATGTAATGGGTATTGCTGTCTAAACCAAGCCTTGATATTGCATAGAACTAAACACTAAGCCAATAAGGCATACAGTCACCACATGTTGTGTCTGTATCAAACATATGAACTTAGTAGTGCAAAAATAGTATTACTATGAAGTTGAGGTCGTTACATCATGTCCATGCCTTCATTATGAGGACTTGTCATAGGTTCCTCCCAAAATGCCAGGCGTGCTTGCGAACGAAGTACCGTTGTACTTGCCTTGCTCATCCCGGCCAAGGAGGAAGCTCTCTGGAGGTCCGAGGTAAGACTGTCGCACACCACCAAGGTCGACCACAATCTTTTGAATCAAGATGTTGGGCAACAAGGCCCAGATACGGAGAGTATAGGCTCCCTCCTTGGGAACCTCGAATGAAGACGTGGTATAGTTACCATATAGACCCCAAACAGCGTTTCCAACTGCGTAACCCCATCCATCAGGCATGTTGGTGCCCACGTTGGGTCCAATTGGTCGGACAAGAGTTGGATCAGGCTGCTCCTCGCCGGATGGATACAGCACAATGGCATACTCCAGTGGGTTTCGGTCTCCAAGGTAGTTCGCACCAGGGGACATGAAAATGGTCACGTTAGCCGCGGAAGTATTGGTGTACAAGTACATATCGTACTCCAAAGCAGGTCCCTCGCCAACATCTAGCTTCTCGGTGTCAAGAGGATACAAGCCAACGCCAGCAAGAGTTCGGCCATAGTTCTTGATAGTGCGGTACTCGAGCGATGAGCTCTTTGAGTCTCCCTCACGGATCTTTTGGTAGTGGGATGCTTCAATCGAAACATGCCCATCAGATTCGACAAAACCCTTTTCGAAGTTTTCAGGTAGTTCTCGGTTGATGACCGTTGCGACAATCTTGGGGTCCCGACCACTGTATCTCTCGAATCCCTGGCAGTCACTGGTGACGTTGATGAACACCTCTGTTGTGTTTGGTGCCTTGGGAGCCTTGTCCCAGTCGACTGTGACATACACGCGGCTATCAGAGCCATTGTTACCACCGACTGTACCGTTGTAGTGAGAAAGTTTAACATAGTCTTCCCATGGTGCTGCGAACCAGTTACAAGACTTGGGGCCTCGGTGAAAGACGTCGATGTATCGAGACTGAGCTCCGAAGGGCTCGAGAGGAGGAAGTTCAAGGACGTTGGAAGACAAAGAGTGCCATTTACTGTCACCCATGATGGTGGCATTTGAACCTTCAACGCCAAGACCATATTGACCACCGAGAGATGGGAAGACGTCCTGAACGAATCGGAGATCTGGGAGGCTGTTTCTCATGGGCTGTTGCCAGTACCCATCGTAGCCCAAGTGAGTTTGATCCATGATGTGTGCCCACTTGCCATCAAGAACCTCGTTCCATCTCTGTGTCAGGTTGGAATCCTTGTACATGAGATCCAGAGACTTCCAGATAACATCGTTGGCCGAGTTTCGCTTCTGCCCAGCGTAAAGCTGATTCCTGGCGCCGTAGATTTGGATCTTGTTGGCAATCTCTCCACCAAGAACTGGGTGGAGGAGCATCTCGAAAAATGCAGGCTGGAATTCGGAGTCAAGCTTGTCATAGACAGCCTGGGTGTCTTCTCTCAGAGTAGCCCATTGCTCCAGAATAGCTTCAGCCTCGTTGTAGTTAATGACTGAGTAGACCCAGGGTTCCAGCAACTCGAACTTGCGACGAGCAGCATACATGCCGTAGCGAGTCATGATGCTCGTGATGGCTTCAACATGCTCACTGCCAAACTCTCGCTCAACCCATGCTTCGACCCACTTAGTGGTACTAGTCTCCCATCGCTCAGTGTCGTAGGCAAGATCCATGAAGTGACTGATGGGAATTTCCTTGGGCTTGAGATCACCAACGTTGACTATCCAAATGCGGCGGGCGTTCCTGTGATAAGCCAGAGTCATCTGCTCGGTTGTCTTCTCGAGTTGAATAGTGTTGATCCATTTGTAGTTTCTTGGGTCGCCGACATAGTCGAAATGGTAGTAGACACCGGCACCACCAGAACGATCAGTCTCGTTGGCAAGAGGTAGTCGGCGGATGTTTCCCCAGTTATCATCTGCCCATAGAAGAGTGATATCATCTGGGACCTCAAGGCCGCGCTCCTGGTAGGACTGGACCTCCTTGTACAGACACCACAATGAGGGAACATCGGTCAAGTTGTCAACCTTGAGACCTTTCTTGAGAATCTCGCGTTGGTTGTCGACAAGAGTCTCAAGCATGTCAACAATGCCGTCAATTCCAATGTTGCCTTCAATGGCAGTGTCACCAGTTCCTCTCATAGCCATGGTCCAGATACTGTTTCGAGCATAGGGCTTGGCTCTCTGAACACCATAACGGAAGTACTCATCAATGGTCTCGTTGTTGGTGTGGTACTGCCAATCACCCTCATAGAAATTTTTGAACTCGTTCTGTGCTCGCATCATAGGCTCTGTGTGAGATCCACCGAGTACAATTTCGTAGGCATCAAGTAGTGGCTGGTTGAATGGGTCATCGATGTAGACCATGCTACCCCAGACGGTTGGCCAGAGGTAGTTGGCTCGTAGACGAAGTAGTAGCTCTGAAACAAGAGCGTAGAATTCATGGTTATAGGGAGCAGCGTTGTTCCAAGTTGGCTTCCATCGAGAGCTGACTGAGTTAGCGAGCGCTTTACGGAATATGACGCTTAACTTACCCGACCCAGCTGGATAGTCCTGGCTGCTCGTCGTTGAGAAAGATACCTCGGTACTTGACTGAAGGTGACTTTTGAACCTTGGGCTTGGATGTAACATAAATCTCGTCTCGCTTACGCACAGGGACGTCGGCCCACCAGTACCATGGACTGACACCAATCTGTTCGCTGACATCATAGATACCGTAAATGGTTCCTCGAGGGTCGCTGCCTGCAATGACGAGTGCCTGGGCTGTTCCGTTGAGAGGGTCTTTGACAAGTTGACTGACAAAAGACTCCCATTTGCCTTCAATCTTGCTGACATCGATTAGACCCTCGTCAATGAGAGAGTCAATAAGCTTCGAATGGCCAATTGTACCGACAATGATGGCTGTGTTGGCTTCATCAGGGTCTGAGTATGCAGGACCAGAAAAGCTTTGTTCCTTGAGAGTGCGGTACTGCAAGCTGTTAACTCTGAACATTGATGAGATAGAGGTACTTACATATGTGTTGTTCTTTACATCCACAGGCTCAAAGGTGTACTTGGCTGCAGAAGCATCCTTCTTGCCATTGCTGAGTGTGAAGTTTGTGCCGGTGACGCGGCCAAAATCGACAGCAAGGTCTCCAGCGGCACGAATTACTCCCCAGTATTCGTCCTCAGAGACACGGATTTGACCTTTACCTGCATCGCCACCCACGATCTGGAAGGCATCGTCTGAGCTGTTGAAAGAAACAATAGTCTGTTGGCCTAGACCTGATACCAATGGCACCAGGCCCAGCAACGTTAGCGATACTCGTGAGAGCTTCATCGCCTAAGAAGAAAGTTGGTCCTAGGTAAGGGACTTCAAGCCATTCAATATAGCCATAGAAAGTGTCAATCAGCCATTCTTGTCTTATATGCAGCTGCCGGATAAATAGAAGAAGTAGCTTTCGAGGAAATTAGTTTAGGCATTATGGCATCGTTCATTTAAGTGGAACTCGTTCTACAATAAGTTGGGGTATGATCATCACAGAGTTGCATCAGCCCCACTGAACCGGGCTCCTTATTAGCCACGAGACCGGTTGTTTTCAACCTTGAGTGATTAATCCGGGGCATTGACCAACCGGAAGCTGTGTCAGTATTTACCCACGATGATCAGGCCAGGCGGTAGATGACGGTTAGCATTCAGTTGACTCGTCCCGACCAAGACTTCAGACGAGTCCCCGCTCCTGGGCAAAGATAAATGATTCGTGGAAATGCAATAACGTGCTGTTGTGATGCTGCGGCCGAGGGAAATGTCGCTTGTTCGACAGTTGTTATTGTATCAATTGTGCCAGGTATAGTGTTGGCCGGCCTGGACTTGGCGAGGAGGGGAGTCGAGCAATGGTCATAGAATTATCATTTAAACGTTTCCTCTATAACCCCGCAGTAGCAGTCAAACTTTACAGAACTGGCGTTTTTTAATGAAGCTTGTATTGTGTCCAGTAAGAAAGCTAGGGTTGAAGAAAAAACTAAATTACCAGGTGTTTGTCTTCAACAACTATCACACCAAAGTAAATGTTTGTTTGCATGTATGGGCAAGTCTGTACAAAATCATTTCAAACAGATCGATGGATGAATCAGGAGACAGATTCATAAGTAAGAGAGAAACGATGGTAAGATGAACTTTGTGAAGTGTATTAAATAATCTTTATCCCTGAAGAATCCACCACTGAAGAAAGAACAAGTATCTAGTCCGGCAAAAGTGGCCCAAAGACTAGACAGCAGAATAATGTACATGAATGCTAATGCTGGACAATAGTCCAAGAACAGGAACCGAACCGATCAATGCTAAGAACAGTTATGCTCCACAATGCAATGCTATGGTACCATGAAAATCCAATGAAGAAGAAAGATTTTACAGGACGAAAGCGAAACCAGCGATGGCAGCAGCCAAACCGGCGAAGGACTTGGCAGCACCAGCGGTGACGACTGGAACCTCAGGCTTTCCAGTCTCGGGGTGCTCAGGTGTGACAGGAGCCTCAGGGTGCTCAGGCTTAGCAGGAGGAGCAGGGTGCTCGGGAGTGGCAGGGGGAGCGGGGTGCTCAGGCTTGGGAGCAACGGGGTGCTCAGGCTTGGGAGCAACGGGGTGCTCAGGCTTGGGAGCAACGGGATGCTCAGGCTTGACGGGATGCTCGGGCTTGGGCTCAGGGACAACAACAACAGGAGGCTTGCCAGGGACCATGGGCTTAGGAGGGCTGACGGGCTTGGGGGGGCTGACTGGAGGGTGGACAGGCTCGCATTCTCCGTGAGAGCACTTCTCGTAGCTGTAACAGTCGTCCTTGCACTGGTCGAAGTAGTAGCGATCCTCCTCAACGTCACAGACAAACTTGCGAGCGTAGTCAACAGAGTAGTCGACCTTGCAGCTAGATCCGTAACAGGTGATCTTCTGGTTGCACTCCTCGTTCTTGTAGTCAGAGTAGTAGCAGCTGCCGTTCTTGCAGATCTTGAGCTTGTTCCAGGTATCATCGTAACATTCGCGAGGCGCACAAAGGTTGTCCTCACAAACCACCTGCCACTTGGTGCAAGTAGGGCAGTGGACTTGAGGAGCACAGTAGTTGCCGTAGCAGATGATGATAACACTGGTAGGGATAACAGGGAGAACAGTTGTAACGGTCTTGGTGGCAACCTCACCGCTCTCGGTGAAGGTAACGGTGGCAGTGGTGGTGGAAGCAGGCAGAGTCTCGGTGATGAAGTCGGTGTTGATAACGGTATCGGTCTCGCCGGGGTTGACACCGATGGCGACGTAGATGGAGAGGAGAATGTTGATGTCAATGCTCTGGCGGCGCATGACTCGAGAGCCGGATGTGCGACCACCACAGTTGACTGAGTCGTCACCTGGGCAGATGATGTCACACTGACTGGTGCTGACAGAGTTGGCAGTTTCTAGGTCAAGATCGCTGCCACAGTAGCATCGATCATCGAAAAGACCGAAGAAGTTGGAGCCAGCACACTCTTCGGCACACTTGTCGGCATCGTTATCTTCGCCAGTGTAAGCAAGGGTGAAGCTGGGGAAACCATTGTCAGAGAAGCAGCCAAGGAAGTTGAAGCCGTCTGGGTTTCCGATGCCTCCAGCAGCAGTGCTGGTGGAAGCAGCGGTGGTCTCAGTGCCAGTGGTCTCGGTACCGATGGTAGCAGTTCCAGTAGCAGTCTCAGTCTCGAAAGCTGCGGTGGTAGTGTTGGCAAAGCGAGTGGTGGTGAATTGGGCGGCAACCACATTGCCCATGGCCAGGGCAAGGACTTCAGTGTAGCGCATCTTGAAAGTCGAAGTATTGAGAGCGAGTGATTATAGTAACGATTGTATTAAGCTCTGAAGAGAGTAGAGGAGCGAGTGAATGGAGAGTGAGAGAGTTGTTTGATGATGAGAAAGTTTGGATTTGGGAGGAATCAACTCCTCCTTATATGCGATTCAATAGTTCACCTTTTGCTATATAATCCAAGTTTGCCCCTATCGCTCATTTGCGACAATTCCTGACATTTCACAGCAAAAGACACTTCGTTACAGTTTGCAATGCTTAAAGGCAGCAAGAATACGACAGTTGAGACATGAAGTTCCAGCCAGGCAATCCAAGAATGTAGCTACTGACTCGACCTGTCTCACCCCACAGATAACAAGGGATGGCCCCTGAGCTTACCCGAATTTTTGAGCATCTGAGAAATTGAAGTGCCGTTCATCTTCTATTGTGAGATTAACCCAAATTCCAAGAATCGCGATAATAGAAAGATTACTACTTTGTTCTGCGGCTATCGGCATTCTGGAGTAATTTGGATACGAGACACTTCAAATGACAATAACTTAGTCTTGTATTTATTTTTAAATTACGAATCAATTCATACCAGTCGTAAAGTGAATTCGAAAGCAAACAATCCTTCTCAAAACAAACAGCATTGAATGTTGCCTAGGTTGCCACCGAAACAACCAGTCTCATATTAGCGCATTGAGAGTCCCTCACGAAGGCCCGGCCTGGCGTACTTCGACAGTTGTAGACGAAATGACATCCTCGTCATGACCGAAATATTCGCCTGACACAGTACATGGAAAATCCTCAGTTGTTCCCTTCCAATCTCCTGATCCTTGTATTTCATAGAGCAGTCTCATCTGCTGTAATGTGGCATCTCTCTCCCATCTTCTGGCTCTCAGTATCCCTCGGCCTAACCACTTCTGGATCCAGGCCATTAGGAATTCAAGAATGAAGGAAAGTACTATGATATAAAATCCAAGACCGAATAGCAAGCCGAGACCGAGTATGGAAAAGTTCAAAGTTCCTTGAGTTTCCTTCGTTCTCTGATTGTAACACATATTCTTGTAAGCAGCAGCCCATCCAGAGTCCGCAGATGGGTCATCCCACGGTTCTGTGATATTGACTGCTGTAGGCACCGAAGAGCCAGCTGCATACTCCATCATATGGTACTGTAGGTTTGCAAGTGTGGTGTTGAATAGAGCGCTCATCTCGATCTCCCACTGGTTCGATGGCAGTGGTTGACCCGAGATTCCTGCTACCTTTTCTTGGGCACGAAGAAAGCTTTGGGTCTGAGTCCATATTGTATGGTAGAACAGACTCGATTCCCAGAGAACGAGCCTGAGTCGCTGTGCAGTGACAATTTGCGCGACATTCAATGCCAACGGGTCTTTCATAGCATTTTCGACAAGGTTTTGGCGATCTAGAAATGGGGTACACTTGTCGTTGTTAGGATTGCATATCTGGTGTTGATCGATGCAAGCGATCGGGCTCACCCAGCGATCCGGCAAATAGCCGACCGCACCTTGAGCATTCGTTGGTATCGAAGCAGCAAATACCGGATCATCGTTGGGCTTGAGATTGATAACTGAATTGGGCGCGATGAGCATCAATGTCAGGTCTGTATCTCGTACCAGTAGCTCATCTTAAGGTTGCCAGACACTCTTATAAGGATAGAAAAATGTCCAGGTTGAATACCCGATGTTGATATTCCGCCCAAATGTGTTGTAAATGTGTGTGTGATTAATCGTACCGTTGAGGTTTCCACCATAAAGGTATCTGATTAACACGTTGTCTTGCCAGCCCAAAGAATCCGCCTCTGAGCCATTTATGTATTGGGTGAAACCGTCGCCAGTATTCAGGGGAGAACATATTGTTTCCCTCTTGTACTTCAGCCTATTCTTCGGTGGGTTGTTAAGTCCCAAGTCATAGTGCGTGTCAATCATTCTGCTCTCCATCTTGAAAGCAGGCGTGTCAAGGCACACCTTTCCTCCAAATGGGCAGTCGACTGATGAAGAGGCCCATTCTAGTTCTCTGGTGGGTAGCATATTGCACACGGGGGACGATGTGTTGCTGTAGCATTCCTTGGAATAGAGAGCGGCTCTCTGATTGTCAAATGTTGCCTTTTGATACTCCTCACTCGGTATCTGGAAGCCGCAGCTCGGACTACGTAAAAGCCGATACGCAGAGGCCGAATCTGATATCTGTGAAGAAAAGACTGCTAGAATGGCGAATCCCACAGAGTAGATGATGCAAAACAACGCCAGAGGGAGTGTCCTGGAAAAGGAAGATCCAGCAATTCCTCTCCAGTGCCAAGCTTGTTGGAGAAACAACCATGCAGCTGCTGGCGCGGACTTGACGTTCCGAAGAATGACTTGTCGCTGATAGTAAAGTCCATCATGTTTTCCACCAGCGGCAGCCAACTGGTGAGCGGTAAAGGCAATGATAAGCCAGAGTCTAATTGCAACAACTGTGACGAACGCTGCGATGAAAGCGAGAAGAAGGCTGGAATCTCTCGATGACAGAGTGAGGGTTGCTCCCAGAACTCGACCTCGTGACCAGTCGGTCCAAGAACCAGTATAAATCTCGAACGACATGATCAAATCACTGTATTTCTCTTGTAAGAGAAGACTGTATGATTGTGAAATTCCCAAACTATACACGGATCCCTTGAAGGGGTATAAGTAAGTCGAGAAGCGATGTCCGCGGAGACTAAGATAACGTGTGTTTGCAGACTGTTTGAGCCCTGTGAGCCTCGCGCAGAGTTAAAATGCGACAGTAGAATTCCCTTACATAACAAAACTGGATTCGGCGCAACATAATTGGGTTGGCGTTGAAAGCTGAAAGATGTGTACGCCATGTTCTGTGACTATCGGTCTTGGCATATTGTTGGCAGTTGTGAGCTAGCTACTTTACTTCTGCGAACACCTCCAATCCATCGTGCAGTTTGCCAAAAATGCCTTGATGCCAAGATATAACCTGCTTCCACTCGTCCTCCGGAAAAGTTACATGCATCATCCGCAGCCAAGCGCCAACAATGATGTCTGCGTAGGTAACCTGTGACCCAAGCAGGAAGGGTCCGCTGTTGTCCCTTGAAAAGAGCACTGCCAGATCACCCAACATGTTTTTGAGAGACTCTAGTAACTTGACACGCCCTTCATCACTGAGCGCAAAGTCGTCCCATCCCGAAACTCCAGCTCGTCGCACAAACTCGGCCTTGGTCTGCTCTTCTGTAGCGGGGTTGAACGGCATGCCCTGAACCCCAAGCTGAAGATGAGCAGTGAATGCAGCGTCAATGTTCATGTTGAACTTTGCATAATCGGGAAACTCTTTGTTGCTACAATCAGACAAAGGTATGAGGATATAAGGCTGCTGGTAGTCAAAGTCAAGCTTCTGAGTTGGGAACAAATCACCCCCGCCCGGATAGGTTTTGTTGAGGTATAGCGCAATGTCAAACGAGTCCCCCAAAAGGGCACCGGTGGTAGGATCTTGCATGATGGGCAAAGTATAAAAGTCTTTACCGTCCGCAAATTTGCGTCCTGCTGGCACATTGAGGCTGATGCGCGTTTTTGCTATGTCCGTCATAGCTACCCATGTTGTTGTGTATGGAACGCCCTTGAAGTTGAGTGCAAGCCTGCTTTTCCAAGGGTTTGGGGCGTGGGCATTCTTCTCCACAGGGGGACGAGGCAAGATGTCATAAAAGATAATGTTTTTTGAATCCATGGTGGATTGAGAATCTCAAAGATGGATGTTGAGTAGAAACGATGTCTTGTAGAGAGGTACACGTTGCGTAAAATGAGCTTGTGTCAGACGCGGAGCCACAGAAGACTGTTAGTACGTGTATTGACAGACATACCAAAATAGCTTGAGCACCTTACGTACGGCTCTAGGGGTTCCTTGTCTCTGTATTTTGTGCTTCCCCTCACGCTCCGAAAATTGATACTTGGCCCAATTAGGGTAGCTCGGCTGCGGTTGTCATGACTTGGCAGTGGATAATTTAGAAACCCATATGATGAAGCACACTTGTACTCCACAGCGACAGATGTCTGCGTTACTAAAGAGATATTTTGACAACCCTAGGTTTGGGAAGTACATGCAATCTCGAATAAGAACAACCATTTGTTCGATGCCCCTGATAAGCCAAGATGGAAAAGACTGCCGCCTGCCAAGAGTCGTACCAGAGTCTTCGAGACTATGAGATCCACAGCCATGGTTGAATATCAGCTTTGATTCGTGTTCTCGTGTTAACTCTTTGACCCGCAACGCCGGGACCATGCGTTGATCATGGCCCCTGTTAGCCGCTTCAGGGTACGAGAAGTCTTAGCCGTTGTATGCTTAAGAGACGAAATTAGTAGATCAGTTCATGCCACTTAGATCAGGCTTCTTAGACTATTTATTTTTGTACCCTAAGACTGAGGAGGTCTAGATGACAAGCTATTGCTTCTAATTGTATGTCTTGGCGCATAGTATAAAAATCGACTCTTCAGACTTTTCCCTCCTAATCCAACTTTTCTTTCTAATACCTTAAATTCAAGATCTTTCTCACAATGGAAACTCAATTCCCTCTGAATCGTTACAGGGCTGGTGGCGGCCATCCTAGTGGCCAACGCAATGGCATCGAAGAGACTCTCGAGGAGTCATTCCTAAGCCACTATACCCAGCTATTCAACAAATACGCGGGAGCCGATGGCAAGTGGCGTCGTGACCAAATTGGTCTTTTCATGCATCACGTTCAAGCTGAAAACCCAAATGGTCTGGCTGCCTACCTAACCGACAACGAAGAACTGAATCTACATGAACTGATCAAGTATCTGACATCACCATGCGGCAACATCCTGGAGATGGCTGCTCCTCAAGACTTATCCTGGCCACTGAACAACTACTTCATCAGCTCAAGCCACAACACGTATCTTACCGGCAACCAGCTTTCCAGCGACTCAAGCGCCGAAGCATACAAGGATGCGCTACTACGAGGCTGTCGATGCATCGAGATTGATGTCTGGGACGGCGAAGAGAAGTGGAAACCCGGCTTTGAAGATGACGACGGAGATGACGACGGAAACAACCGCGAAGTCGGCGCTGAACAGAAGAAAATTGGGCTGAGGCAGAGAGCATTCATCAAATTTGGCCGATGGGCAATGAACAAATTCGATCCCGTTGATCCTGACGGCAGAACCTTTGATGACAGACTTGGAGACTGCATCCATGCAGAACCACGAGTCCTTCACGGTTTTACAATGACCAAGGAGGTTTCCTTCCGTAATGTCTGCGAAACAGTCCGAGAATATGCATTCACCACCTCTGAACTACCACTCATCGTCAGCCTGGAAGTACACTGCAGTCCACTACAACAAAATACAATGGTGGACATTATGAAGGAAACGTGGAGTGATTATCTTCTCGGAGAACCCGAATGCGACCCTGCACATTTACCTTCCCCTCATGAACTGAGAAAGAAAATTCTCATCAAGGTCAAATATGTCCCCGAAGACAAGACTGAAAGTGACGCATCTGACGACGGGAGTCTACTCGAGGTTGTCACAGAAGGAAACGAGAAGAAGACAAAAAAGGTCAAGGCACCCAAGATCACGTCACGTCTAAGCCGTCTTGGAATCCACACACGTGGGATCAGCTTCAAGTCACTCGATGAACCAGAAGCTACCATGCCAAACCACATCTTTTCACTTTCGGAGGATGCAGCATCCGCAATTCAGAGACGACTGCCCAAGGCCCTTTTCTCCCACAACAGACGCTACCTGATGCGTACCTACCCACATGGTATGCGCGTTGATTCATCCAATTACGACCCTGTACTCTTCTGGCGAGCAGGTGTGCAGGTAGTTGCTCTCAACTGGCAATCCTGGGATGTGGGCATGATCCTTAACGAGGGAATGTTTATGGGCTCGGATGGCTATATCCTGAAGCCAAAGGGATACTGTCATGAAGGTCATTCAAACGACGATGATGTCTTGATCCCGAGCAAGACATTGGAGAGACTGGCTATTACTGTCGTAGCAGCTCAAAACCTACCACTGTTGAAAAGCACCGACGACCCCGCCAAATTCATTCCTTACGTCAAAATTGGTTTCCACACTGAGCCGAATGCATTCTCGGCTATGACAGACGAAGACCAGAGCCCGGAGAAGATGAAGCAAGTTGGCTACAGTGGACAGACATGTAAGAGTAAGGGAACAAGCCCAAGCTTCAACGAGGAAACCATCGAATTCCTCAATGTTCAGGGCGTTGTCCCTGAGCTATCCTTTCTCTCATTCCGAGTCATGAATGATGTTCCTGGCCCAGATGTTATGGCTGCATGGGCGTGTGTGCGTCTAGATCGACTAAGACTTGGGTATCGGTTCTTGAGACTACTTGATAAGGATGGAATGCCTAGCAAAGGCATCCTTTTGATGAAGGTGACCATGAGGGAGGTTTCGACATCCTAGAATCATCTAACAATTTTGGCATTAATCCCACATTTTATCCATAATTCACCCCTCGTTTAACAAATGCATGTTCATCACCTGAACAGCATCTTTGCATCATCCAGTTAGTATCATGGTCATTTTGAAAGCGAAATACAAGACTGCAATCTGTGATTAAAGTAAAGGCTGGCACTGAATGCGATGTAGTAGGCTCAATCTTATAAACATAAATATGAGATGTTGCACAAACCATACGATGATGAACTATCTATATACAGACAAGGAGTCGTTTCGAAATACTTAGACGAATGATGATGATGAAGATAAGCCCTGCTAGTGACATGCAGCCAGCATAGTAGGCAGCCGGCCTGAAAGTTGAAACATTCTCATCGCCACTGCTTTCCGCCAATGAATAGATACCGGAGGCTATCGGAGTTCCCTAAGAAAGTCAGAAGGAGTTTTGATAAACTTCAAAGTTTTGAACTTACGAAAAAGAAGCCACAGAACCAGGTGGTCCAAACAATGGGTAGGATACCAAGGGTATTCTCAGGACCCATTGTTGCACCTAGCATTGGTGGTACGAGACTAAAGAAGGCGCCACAACCAATGCCATTGAAGATGAGAAATACTGAGAAAATTCCAACACTGGAAGCAAGAGGCCAGACAACCAATGAGCTGAGGCCAATGAAGAGAAGGCAAACGATCAGACTGTTGAGCGGTCCAAGAAGATGGTCGGCTGTATAGCCACCTAAGACTCTTCCAACAGTCGAAGCGACGTTCCAAGCTGCAAGTATAACAATGGCAATCTGGTTAGAGTAACCCATCGACCTCGAAAAGATTGGGATGAAGTATGGTGGGATGAATAGTGGAAAGCATGATAAGGCTGTTCCTCCAATGATGAGAAGGAACCGAGGTTCTTTGAAGCGATACCTAGAGAATATGTCAGTTACTATTCCCTGATTCAGAAATGGGTGTTAGGAACTCACCATTGTAACTTTAGTCCGGCGTTCATAGATCCAGTAGGTTGTTGGATGAAATAGGATGCTGGTATGCAAACTCCCCAAAGCATAAAGGCAAGAATGCGGAACGTCCATGCCGTATCTACTTGCTTCACAAGGAGATTGGTTGCTATGCTCATGATAGCGGCACCAAGACTTCCTCCTCCAAACACAATGCCCATGGCCAGGCCTCGGTGTCTCTTGAACCAACGCAAAGGGGCGGTAGAGCAGGCCTGTGCTTGTGTGAGCTGCGAATTCAAAACATCTGGGACTAAATGGACTTACAAAAATGGATAGACCGCCACCAATCCCGAATATCACGCCATGGAAAACGAAAAGGGCCCCGACATGCTTTGTTGTCCAGCTTGCAAGGAACTCGCCCAATCCCATCAACAACCCACCAGCAAAGGCTGTCTTTTGATAGCCAAGCTTACGGACTGCCATGCCAGAGAGAATGCTAAGTGAGATCATGAATGATGTTGCCAACGATCCGACAAAAGTCAGGGTTGTCAGACTAGTTCCAGTCACCTCGACAAGTCTAACTTGCATAATTCCCCAGGAATAGACAACGCCCAGATAAACAAACAGAGAGCAAGCTGCCGCTACTACTGCTATCCAGCCTTTTGGATCATCAAACTCAAATGGAGGCGGTGTCGCAGTCGGCGATTGACAGCCAAGATGCGAGTGGTCGGTGTCATCACCCTTCTCGTTGTCGGACGAGCTTGATGGTTCGGGGCAGTTGGGGACCGGATTTGCCATTTGAGCCATCATTTTGCAGTATCCGTCTAGATACTTATCAGAAATGACCCAAGTAACGAAGAAATAAGTCTTTGTGAAACAAACAATTTTATGAGCAACGTTCGAAAAATACTTGGGTTAAATATCTGACCTAACATCTACCATCGGATTAGAGAACTACAGAACCGACAGCAAAGCCGACGCCCTTAGCAAAGAATCCCAGCTCAGTGGATCGCGGAGCACGATAATATTTGTCATGAGAATGTCGAAACTAAGCGATGGCCCGGTATAAGTCGGCTCGTCGGGCTTCGGTTGAAAACTCATCATTCCCGAGTTCCGATGAGTTCCATCGGTTTTCGGTTCTCAGCTCTTATAAATGAACCTTGAGACTTTGACAAAACGATGTAGAAATCTTTAAGTAAGACGACAAGCTATCATCATATCAACAGACTCAACTTTTTTTCCTGTATTCTTTACCTGTTTTTTAATCATGGCGCCCTCAACCATTGCGGACTTCCAAGATGTTCCCTGTCACCAAGCCTATACACCAATCAAGCCTATCCACCGCGAAGGCGCTTTGATGCACAGATCCCTTGTGCAACATCCCTATATGGTCGAGTCTGCACAGGGTATTGAGCTGAAGCTATCCACTGGCCAAACAATCATCGATGGCTGTGGCGGAGCAGCGGTAGCGTTAATAGGTCACGGACGGGAAGAAGTCATCCACGCCATTACCGAACAAGCCCGCAAAGTCAGTTATGTTCACACACAATCTTACACCACTGCACCTGCAGAAGAACTTGCCAATGTTCTTTTGCAAGGTAACCCTTATGGCTTGGAAAAGGCTTTCTTCGTTGGCAGTGGTAGCGAAGCTGTCGAGTCGGCACTCAAACTTGCCCGTCAGTACCATTACGAAAAGGGTGGTCTGGAGAAAGTGCATATTATCTCCAGACGCCAATGCTATCACGGAAACACTATGGCCACTATGTCTATCTCTACAAATATAGCGCGACGGGCTCCCTACCATGGGTTCCTTTACCCCAACGTCTCTCATGTCTCGCCCGCCTTTGCCTATCATTACAAAGACAGCTCCGAAAGTGAGGATCAGTTTACCGCTAGATTACTCGTCGAACTCGAAGAAGAGTTTCTACGAGTAGGACCTCAAAAGGTCGCTGCATTTATCGCTGAGACAGTAGTTGGCGCAACATCTGGCTGCGTTGCTGCTCCTGCTGGATATTTCCAAGGCGTCAGAGCACTTTGCGACAAGTATGATGTCGTCATGATTCTCGATGAGATTATGTGTGGTATTGGACGCACAGGTACTTTCTTCGCATTCGAGCAAGAAGGGGTAGTTCCCGATATCACGACAGTTGCTAAGGGCCTCGGGGGTGGTTACGCTGCCATTGCCGGTGTTCTCATCCACAAACGCGTAGTTGACGTTCTGCGACAAGGCTCAGCCGCTTTCAACCATGGTCACACCTATCAAGCGCATCCCATCTCGTGTGCTGCAGCATTGGCTGTACAAAGGATTGTTCGACGCGATAACCTTGTTGAGCGTTGTGCAGAGATGGGGCTGGTTCTTGAGAAAATGCTAAAAGAAGACCTGAGTGGGTGCAGGTCAGTTGGGGATATCAGAGGCCGGGGTTTATTCTGGGGAGTTGAGTTTGTGAAGGATCGGCAATCAAAACAGCCATTTGACCCTGCAGCCAAGTTTGGCTTGCTGGTGCAACAACTTGCCTTCGAGAAGGGTGTTGCTCTGTACCCCGGTGGTGCAACTATCGATGGCGTCAAGGGTGACCACATTCTGCTTGCGCCGCCATTTACAGTAACAGAGGGTCAGTTGAGGACAATATCTCAAACATTGAAACAGGCAGTGGAGGCGGCGGAAAGAACAGTCTTCTTGGATTAACGACGGCGCACAAGAATATGACAATTTAGACAACTTCAGAATTTATAAATAGATCAGTTCGAACCATTAAATATTATGAAACAAAACGGGCTACGATTGGGTTGTACCAAATAGCATTTCTTGACTCAAAATATTAGCACCCAGAGTAAACATAATCTTTATTGTACCATGTGAACCATCATGTTATCCGACGAATTGTCTCAAATCGTATACCGAAAGAAGGTTGCGTTGTCGCCCTTCTCACGCTCAGCATGCTTCTCTGCTTCGGTATACAAACTGGGGTCCTTATGCGTCGCGTCCCTACGAGCGTTCTCGCGACGCAAGTAAATGGTCATGAAGACAGACAAGATCAGGGCCATGATCTGGAGGCCCAGGAGGGTTCCAAAGCCTGGGAAATATCTTGGAGCATCTTTGGCCAGGAACAGATACGCTGCAATCACACCACCAATGTTACCGCAGCTCACATTCATCGCAATACCGACACCACGCTTGAGCGATCCCCCGATGTTGTTGCTATTCCAGGCGATGCCCTGTGGAACACACGGAAATGTGCCTGAAGCGAGCAGGAAACAGCCGAAGTATCTGACACCGGGGTGCTCAACAGCCATGAGAAGAATCAGTCCAAGAGCACTGGTGGACAGTCAGTAGGTAATAACGAGAAAACCTGCAAGAATACGTACGAAATAGAGATGAAGACAATCATAAAGATCCCCCTCTGCTGTATCTTATCAGCCCACCAGCCAGCTCCAACACAAATGACACAGGCCACCAGATACGGAGGAGTACTCATGAGTTGAGCGGTTGTGCTTGAATAACCAAGATCTCGAATGATGGTAGGAAGGAACAAGGAGTATGCGTAGACTGCAGTAAATGTACCAGCCGCAATAAGCATGTGAACCCAGATCTTCCAGTCGCGAAAGGCATCCCGCGCGTATCTCATCTCGAACTCTTCTGCCAACCCTGATCGATCGAGCTGAAGTCGCGCTTGAATGTGCTTTCGCTCTTCTTCAGTTATAAATTTCGCTCGATCGGGGTAATCAGACATAAGCTTGAAGGATACAAGTGCTATAAGGATGCTCTATCAACATTATGCATTACAGAGCAATCAATTAGGAGACTTACCGACTACGACTGTAAGAAGACCTTCGATGATAAAGATCCACTGCCAGCCGGCTAGTCCCGCCTCGCCACGCAGCTCCATTATGCCTCGTGCCAGAAAACCGCCAAACACACCAGCGGCGGTCGCGGCAGAGAAGAATATGGCCATACGAAGCCCGCATTCGTGGCGACGATACCACATGGTAATACTGCGACTGTGAGCTGAGTCCGGATTGGAAGGTTGAGGAGACATACTAGTAGGCGATGCCAGGGAAAAGGCCACCCTCGGTCAGACCAAGAAAGCCTCGTGCAACCATCAAGCCAGGATAGCTCTGGACGATTCCCATCAAAGTACAACATATGCCCCAAGCGACCATCATGGAAGGGATCCAAATCCAAGGTCTGAACCTCTTCATGGCCATGTTTGAAGGGATTTCTGCGATGATGTAGAATGGGAAGAAGATGACCAATGCATGATTGTACATAAGGCCAGTCATCCCCAGGTCTAGCTCGAGGGTGTCGAGACGAGCATTGCCAATGTTGGTTCGGTCGAGGAAGGACAGGAGGTAGAGAATAGAGACAAATGGGATAATGGACCAATCAATCTTGCGTATCAGTCTGTTGGTATCGGCTTCACTCCAGCCAGCACCCTCGACAGACTGGATCTTGTCGACATGCTCAGCCATGTTGACACTTGCTTTGTCATTGTCTGGGGAAGCTTCCATCGTGGTGACCATGTTGAGATATTACAAGACGGAGGAATAAAATGGGCACTTTGTAAAAGGACTCCAAAGCGTCGGCACAAGGACTTCGTTCCTGGAGTAAGTTTTGAGCCTACTTTATAGTACTTATAGTGCGATCGAGCAGAGCTCTACACGTGGCTATGGTCGTACTACATCTACTAACTTGGCTAGATCTACAAGGGATCGACCCTGTTTCCATGACTCGCTGACTCGTACATGTCCAGAGACTGACTAGTATTCTGGAGTAGTCTGGGGAAACAAGGATCTTGATTCGATGTTGAAATTCACTTTTGTGTTAATAGTTAAGCTTAACTAGAGTTGCATCTTCCCCGCGAACTACTACCTGAAGTGACTATGTAGCCACGGCCCGAACCCGGTCCGAGGGCCGAAGACATAGCCGTGCCTGATATTGGCACAGCAATGCGTGACTAAAAGATCGTTGCACAAATTCCGAGCCCCCATCCACGACATATACAGTGCTTGTCTATCATTTCTTATTGCACTAAGTATAAATCAGTGCGTCACACGCTTAGTTAGCCTGAGTAACCAGTCCTCAAGGCATCAGAAACATTGACCACTATAAGCATACGAGAGAAAATTATTAGGGTAGCTTATGACATTCAGACTATGCTTCTTAGACTACCTACTCATGTCTTTACCCTAAGTCTAAGGATGCTAACCTTTTTGCTACCCACTAACCAGTATTTCGTGTGCAGAATCAGTAGTTAGCGTCAGAATTTTCTTGCTCTTATAAGCGAAAGGCAAGTGAATGGAAGACGTAGCGGAGCTGAGTTCTGCAACAAAGGGTTTTAGATAGACCTTCACAATCATTTTAACCACGGTAGTAACGACTGTTATTCTTATTTGTAGTTTAGATGTAAACTAAAAAGGCTGTTCAATTTATATGTATCGCCGAGGTCCGTGACGCCTAAAAACATTCCCTTTTATCTCCCAACGCGTCACCAACCCGCATATACCACACCTTCATAAGCCTGGAGTAGCACACCTTCCTTGCCAAACTCATTTGCGTTCTTTCCAATCAACTTCTTACCCCAGGACCCATTCTTCACCTCGACCTTCTGTTCCTTGTCCGAGAAGTTCAACAGAACAAGAGCTGACCTCCCATCAAAGCTAGTCATGGTGTATGCAAAGATGTCTTCGCTATCCTCGTAGTCAGGTAGGTTGGTGAATCGGCCGTAAACAAATACGTCTCTTTCCTTCTCTCGAAGCTCCAGAACCTGTCTCCAGAATGCCAGCACACTGTCACCATCATTCTCCTGCTGCGCAACATTCCACTCCTTGAAGTCGTCGTTGACCCGCATCCAAGGCTTCTCACCCTTTGAGAAACCGGCGTTCTTGTCGGCTGTCCATTGCATGGGTAGTCTTCCATTATCGCGGGCCTTGAGTCTCATCTCCCTCATGATGTCAGACATATCAGCGCCTAGGCCTCGTTTTTCTAGTTGACTATTGTAATAATTCAGCCCCTCAACATCAATATAGTCCTCAATCTTCCACGATTCTGGAACATTAGCCATACCGATCTCTTGGCCTTGAAGAAGAAATAATGTTCCGCTCAAGGTACTGAGATAGATAGCTAACATCTTGGCTGCCTCTTTGCGAAACTGGGGTAAGTCAGATCCATATCGTGACAGAGAACGACCCGAATCATGATTGTCCATATAGATCGTGTTCCAGCCATCGAACTTGGGCATAGCTCCTTGCCAGCGGCTAGTGATTGTCTTGAGCTTTGAAAGGCGAAAGTCATCTCTTTCGTACTTATGGTTGGCACCGAAATCCATGTCGACGATGTCTCCGGTAAACAACATGTTTAGCTCATGGCGTTCCTTTGCCACGTAGCTGGCGACACTGGCCTCGTCTTTTGTAAAGCCGAGTTCTCCAACAGTCATGCAGTCATATTTGTCGATAACCTCCTCCCGTATTTCCCTGATATACTCGTGCATGCGGGGTCCGCTAGCAAAGTACTTGTCTCCTGGCTGGAACTCTGAGTCGGGCCGTGTGATGGGCGCGTCAGGAAGGTCGGGGTGCTTGGACATGAGGTTCATCGAGTCAATGCGGAAGCCATCAGCGCCCTTGTCGAGCCAGAACTTCATGTCGGCATATGTTGCTTGACGCATGTCTTCGTTGGCCCAGTTCAAGTCAGGCTGTTCGGGTAGAAAGAGTGACAAGTAGTATTGACCTGTGGGTTCGTCGTATGTCCAAGCACTGCCGCCGAAGATGGATGACCAGTTGTTGGGCGGTTTGTGGTTTCCATCGGCGTCAAACTTGGGGTCGCGCCAGAAATACCAATCTCTCTTTGGAGATGTTTTTGATGATCGTGACTCTCGGAACCACTCATGTTCATGGCTGGTGTGATTGACCACGAGATCTAGTAGTATCTTGATGTCTCGCTCATGGCATCCCTTGATGAGAGCCTCGACATCTTGAATGGAACCATAAGGGCGATGGATGTCGCGATAGTCTGAAATATCGTAACCCATATCATGTTGAGGACTCTTAAAGATTGGGGACAGCCATATGGCAGTGGCACCGACTGAGCGGATGTAGTCAAGCTTTGAGATGATGCCAGGCAGGTCACCAAGCCCATCAGCATTTGAGTCAAGGAAGCTTGCTGGGTAAATCTGGTAGACAACTGCTTCTTTCCACCACTGTCGGTCTGGAGGGCTGTTGTCTAACATGATGACTTGTATGAAAATGAAGAGTAGCGTGATGGTAAGGGATGAGTTATGCTGGTCATACTTCAAGCCTCTTTTTGTGTTTCTTATACCCTTCGCCGGTCCGACAAGTGCTTATGGCCGTTGCAGATGCGGGGGAATGAACTTGTCGGCCGATATTGTGATCCAAGATCTAGCCCATCCAGTGGGTAACAGAAACTTGGTCTCCTAAGTCTTAGGGTATAAAAATAAATAATCTAAGAAGCTTAGTCTAAGTAGCATAAGCTGCCCTACTAATTTTGTCTCTTATGCTCCTAGCGGTCGTCTTCTGATCCGAGATCTAGCCCATCCATGTTAATCCCGGTCGAATATTGATTATGGAATTCGGCCGGCTGGATTCCTGAAGGGTGAATTATTATTCGTCAATGGTTGTTACCCCAGAGGCGATCAATATCGGTCCGACAATCGTCTCGACCTTGTCTCGAAAGGGTCACTTCATCAGGAATCCATCAACCAGTAGAAATTCAGCCATTCAGTCCTTGGCCCATTTTTTTTTCTTCCATCTGACTCTCGGGTGGTGGTGGTATGTCCTCAGTGTATCAAAGACATTGGCCACTGGAAGCATAAGAGACGAAATTAGTAGGTCAGCTTATGCTACTTGGAACAAGCTTCTTAGACTACTTATTTTTGTACCCTAAGATTTAGGAGACCAATTTTCTCCTACCCACTAGCATGATCACACGACTGAAGAGACACTGTCGGCTCCGACAGAGTGAATTCTCTACTGAGATCCCCATGGGGCTACTCCTTGCACAGTACCAAAATCGATGACTAGTTTCTGGGGAAGGATACTGAATTCTGTGTTTCTCCAATTGATATAAATCTCAAGATGAATCCCTTCAAAATTATTTTCGCAAGCTTCATCTCCAACATCATCTCACCTTCGCCACAATCATTAATCATCACATCTTCTTTTGCAAAATGTCGACCAAGATTGAGGCTCTCGCTACTGTTTCCGACCATGTCGAAAAGGCAGCGGTCGTTGATCCAGTCGGAGTTCAAAAGGCTATTGACGCCCAAGACCTTACCCCCAAGCAACAATACCAACGCCTCTGGACAAACCTCAAGAAGGATAAACGCTATGTTCTTTGGTCCCTTTACATCATGTCCCTCGTCTTTGGATGGGGATATGATTCAGGTCTCTCAGGTGTAGCGATCGCATTTCCCGAGTTTCGCAAAGTCTATGGCGAATACTACGAGGTCGGCGACCAATACGTCATCCCAGCCCTATGGCAATCCCTTTGGAACGCTGCTAGCACCATCGGTCAGATCTTTGGAGCTTTCCTCGCTGGACAATTCGCAGATTGGGTTGGCCGAAAGGCTGTTCTTTGGACTGCTATTGCTCTGTCCTTGGCTGCCTCTTTCGCCCTTGTCTTTGCCCCCAGCCTGCCCATCCTATTCGTGTCCAAGCTCCTGCTTGGTCTTTCGGTCGGCCTTTCGACTGTCACTCCTCCCCTCTATGTCACCGAGAACGCGCCAGCTGCCCTTCGAAGCTCTCTCAGCTCTCTCACCAACGTCATCATCGTTCTGGGTTTCTTCCTCTCATCCATCACTGGTTGGGGCTCCTCCAAGATTCCCGGCGAGTGGAGCTTCAGACTTGCCTTTATCATGACATTCCTCGTGCCAACACTGTTTGCTATCGGTCTCCCCTTCCTTCCCGAATCCCCTATCTGGTACGTCAAGAAGGGTCGAGACGACGATGCGCGAAAGGCCATCACCAAGCTATACGGCGACTCGATCGATGTGGAGGAACGACTCAACTTCATCAAGTCGGAACTGGAAGTCGCCGCTGGCGAGGCCTCAATGGCAAAGCAGACTAGCTGGAGGGCCATCTTCTCCAAGGAGCATCGATCTAGAACTCTCGTTGCCGTTATGGGATTGCAATCACAGAACTTCTCTGGTGGCTACTTTGCCAGTAAGTTATTATACACTCACAAGCACAAGGGTCAGATACTAACATCCACAGACACCTACCAGACCTACTACTTCGAGCTCATCGGTCAAGCCGATCCCTTCGGTCTCACTGCCATTTCTTCGACCCTCCAATTCTTCTCCAACTGCGTTGCCGTTACCGTATCCGATGTCCTTCCTCGACGAAAGTCTCTTGTTGGAGGCGGTACACTCCTTTGCTGCTGGTCGATCATCATCGCCGGAGCCTCGATGGCTGGTACAGCCAACCATGCCGCCAATACTGCTCTTCTCACATTCATGATCACATGGTCGATGCTGTACACTGCCACCGTCGGTTGCTTCGGCTGGGCCGTCGCTCAGGAGACTGCTTCTCAGGCCACCCGTCCCAAGACCATTGCTTTCAGTCTTGTGTGCCAGCAGCTTACAGCTCTTATGCTGTCCTCCGTGTTCCCATACTTCATCAACCCCGATCAGCTGAACTGGGGCGGAAAGGTCATGTTCCTGTTTGTTGGAGCTGAAGTTTTTATTCTCGCTGCTTTGTTTTGGTTCCAGCCTGAGACCAAGAACAGAACATACCATGATATCGACTGCTTGTATGCTAGTGGTGTTCCTCCCCGAAAGTTCTCCGAGTTTGTGGTCAACAACGGCACTGTCGTTCAGAAGCCTCAAGCTTGAGAGTGGCACCGGAGCTTGGTTTCAGAATATGCACACGTTGAGATTGGACAATGATAGTGATTGGAAGACAAAATATCTAGTTTAGGAGTTCTTTGAAATTATTTTACAGTTTCAGAAATGTCATTAAATTGCACAAATTGAAGAGAATCCAATCTCATTGTCCCATATCCTTCTTATACCCAGTGAATGATCATGTGGATCAGTGGCGTTAGAGCTGCAGCACTAAGAGGTTCCCATCCATATTGGCTGAATTTCGCTTCTCCGCATTATATAAAGGCAGTTCCCCACAAACTTCAAACCTTGTTTGATGCAATCTCAATCCTGTTTTATTCAACCATGTCTGCTCCCTCGACTCCTGGTTCCTCTCAGAGGCCTTATAAAGTCCGACAAGCTTGCGATCCGTGTCATCGACGGAAAATACGATGCAATGGAAGTAATCCGTGCGTCAATTGCCAAAACTCGGGGTTAGGCTGTACGTACTTGGCCGTACACAAAAAGACGGGACCTCAAGGCCCACGAAAGGGTAGAAGGCCCAAAAGGCCTGGGGAGTCGATACTCCGAATTTCGAGTCCTCTTCCAAGTCCAGTCGCAAATAATGAATTGGCTTTCTTGACAGTAGAAAGCCCAATCCCAATACCAGATACGGGGGACTTCTATCCATCACCACAAATTACTGAATCTGTTGTCAAATGGTGCTTGGATGCTTACTTTAAACACAAGTACCCGCTCACGCCAATTCTGGACCGTCGAAAACTTGAAGAAAGTCCAGCTTCAGCTGAGAATTATAGCCTGATCTCGGCTTGCTGCGCTATCATTGCACTATCTCCAGAGATATTGCCCCCATCGCCTACACAGGACGATATCACCCTTCCATCTGCCGACTTTCTGATATCGGAGACTCTTCGCTCAAGGAGACATTGCAAGGCTGTGGAACACCCATCATTAATTCATGTTCACACTTCATTCTTTCTTTATGCCGCTTTCTTCTCTATGGACAAGGACAATCAGGCATGGTACTACCTGCAAGAGGCCATCACAATGCTACAGACCCTGCGATTGCACGAAGAAATCACATATGATGATTTCCTTGACCCAATTGTTTCTATCTATGCTCGACGAACTTTCTGGGTTCTGTTCATTACTGAGAGAGCATACGGATTGCAGAGGAATCGCCCCATCCGATTACAGGAAACATTGGAGCTCCCAGCTATTGATCCCTTATCACAAGACGCAGACATACTTCTTGGCTTCCACGATCTGATCTCCTTGTTTCGTCCTTTTGACTCTGACTTTATTACGAACTGGAATCAGATGACTCCTTCAACTCCAACTGATTCTGTTCGCCTGTCACATCTCCAAGGCCTTCTAAAATATTCCTTGCCGAATCTGTCAAACCACTCCCAGGTCCAACAAGCAGATCTCCTCATCTCACGCCAATGGCTCAAAACAGTGGTGTGGAAGCTTTGTGCTTCAAAACAAATATTATCCACAGCAAGCAGCGACAATGCCATGTCGCTCCATTATCCTGCCAGTATTGCACGTGATATCGTTCTCATATCACAGCTAGTGCCGACTCAGGCGTTTGAAGCCAACGGCATTGGAATTCTGGAAAAGGTATTCGATGTGGGATGTTCCCTGGCAGACCTCATGCTATTAGTACCACCAGACTTCCAAGCCTCGGCTATGGATGTCGGTGCGATTGACACGCTAGTTGAGATGGTGAGAATAGTGGGATCGAGATTCGGAGGGAGTTATCGACATCTAAACATACTTGTTGACAAGGCCAGCGGGTGTTTTCTACGGAATATAGATAGAAGTTTGCCCTTGCCATCAAGTGACGATGGTGGAGACGGGCAGGATGCATGGTCAACTACGTCTCCCTGAAGACACACGAAGGAGGCGACGATGAGACGAACAAAATTGAACAAACTTCAGCGATCCAGGTTATAGGGGCGGTAATATGATTGGATTTAACTAAAGCTTATTACAAAAGAAGTTGTGTGTAGAGTGACAAATTGCACACCTTAAGCCATTGGGTAACTAACGGCTGAGGATAGCCTACCTGGCTATCTGGCAAACACTGTGTTTTCTAACTTTGCGTCTATAGATAGGATTCAAGGTGTATGTCTACCTTCCAATATGAGCACTGCATATTAGTTCCAGTCCTGATAATGATGAATAAAAAAAAGGTGTGTAAGATTAGACTTCGAAAACAAGCATTAAGAGATCTTGGATAATGGCATGCAATCATGGTTTGTCTATATACCTAAAAGAAAAGCCGACACATCATAAGATAAGCGCCCTTGTAGCTCAGTGGTAGAGCGTTGCACTTGTAATGCAAAGGTCCATTGTTCAATCCAGTGCGGGGGCAGCGTTAAATTCTTTTTTTGCTCTTTTCATCTTTTTTTGTGGATACTGAAACCTCCCTTATCAGGGGTCAGTCAGCCTTAACTTAGTACGTACCATTAGATGCACACGGATATAGAAGTGTGAATAGCACCAAACCACTTGGTCATTTAGACGACGAGCGCGGATAGAATCGCATGCCAGGAAGCTGTCAGCCTGTTCTGTTATTATATGAGGAAAATGAATTAGAACCCTGAACATTTTGAACAGTACTAGGAAGAGTTATGCCATGAACGATCAACAGTGAGTATACAAGTGTTCAGCTGAGCCAACAGCACACAACGTCCATCGTAATTGGAGCTTCAAAAATGAGAAAATAAAGCTATATATTAGTACCTTACTGGCCCTAAAGATTTTCAGACAAATTTCCATTGCGACTTCAGAAAGAGGCTCTCTTCTATCGACCTCTTACTGCACATACGGTATTCGGTAATGAACTTACCCTAAAGTTCAGACAGAGCAGCTGGATCGCGTCTAACATTGTCGAGCGAGCTCCTCCGACATCGGCGTGATGTGTCACAAGCCGAGAGTCAGATATTCCGTTAAGGATATTGTAACAGACTCCGTTTATTTTGCTGATCGCCTAGAATATTATCCATACAGATCAATGCGGCTTCAGTTTCTGCTCCGCCTCACTGTGCTTTTACTCCTTGCATCCAATGGCTTGCTAGTGGTTTTTCCTATTCGCAGATCTTCATTTAGAAGTCATACAAACTACCTCATATATGCTATATCTTATAGAATTGTATAGTCTAACAGAAGTAAGAAGTCGGTGTAACACAGTCTTGTCTGGAAATACGGCAATCCTCAAGTCATCTGTCCACTTATTCTGTATATCCGGCTATTAATCCGTATATCCGGACTTCCGATGCATTTTATGCGTCATCACTTACATAAACAATTTAGACGATGTAGTAATGCGCCACATTTAGCTCCTCTCTGGCGATGAGCTTGTGGGTCGAGGACTCACGATGTCAGGAAACTAGGTAGTGGTGCCCATATTCAAATGCCGATTGGTTCATCTGTACTTTCTAGAAATCGCCAAGAACGCTTGAAGAAACAAATGATCGAAAATTCAGATGGGCTCCTTCCAATAACACGGTATATCCGGAGATCCGTCATCTCGATCTTGCCTAATGTGGCACATATAAATACAGTCTAGAGTGCTGTTACCGGCACCAAGTTCCATCACAATACGAATTGTACTCAAGAAACAATGAGACGTACTTCTGCAATCTTTGCCATTGGGGCTCTGGGAACCCAGGTTCAAGCTGCCACTACTAGGCTCTTGTCCGGCGCAACGATCATCGGCTGGGACGACTCCAAGAATGAGCCCAAAATCATCCAAGATGGCCATCTTCTGATCAGTGGTGATCGTATCAAGACTATCAGCACATCCGAGCCCTCAGATATCCCAAACGACACACAGAAAATTGATGTCACTGGCCAAATCATCACTCCCGGCTTCATCGATACCCATCGCCATGGCTGGCAAACTGCCTTCAAGACGATAGGTTCAAACACAACCCTCGCAGAGTACTTTGGCCGCTATGGCGAGTTTGCCGCTGCCCCCCACTTCACAGCTAATGATGTTTACTGGGGCCAGCTCGCCGGACTTCTCGAGGCTCTGAACGCGGGCGTCACTACTTCACTTGACCACGCACACCACACTTGGTCCAACGAGACTGCTTACGCTGGTCTTAACGCCTCCATTGCTAGTGGTGCTCGAGTGTTCTGGTCGTATGCCTTCCACGACGTGCCAGCTCTAAACTACACTGTGCGCGACCAGATCCCCAACTTCATCGAGATTGCGGAGAATGAATCTTTCAAGGACAGCAACGTTGAGCTTGGAATTTCCTACGACTCTTTTGGACCCAACCCTCCAGACGTAGCTCAAGATGTTGCCCACCTGGCCAAGGACTACAATGTCTCTGTTGTCACGACCCACGCCCTTGCTGGACCTTTCGGTGTCAACAATCTCCCTGAAGATGTCCATGCCCTTGGCCTTTTGAACACTTCGATCCCTGTTGTTTTCTCCCACGGTAGTTTCATGACAGCAACTGGTGCGAACCTCCTTCGCCAGACAAATCAATATCTGTCTATCACACCCGAGTCCGAGATGCACTACGGTCACACTCACCCACACTCATATTATATCCAAGATCAAGCTGCTCTCGGAGTTGATACGCACTTTACTTTCTCCACCGATATTCTCACACAAGCTAGGATATGGCTCCAGAGTGTGCGCTACTATTTCTTCGACAAGGTCCTCGACAACTTGGAGGTTCCCAACAAGAGCCCAATGAACGTTGGCCAGGCCTTTTATCTTGCCACTCGTGCTGGCGGCATGGCACTACGACGCAAAGACCTCGGAATTATCGAGGAGGGAGCCAAGGCTGATTTAATCGTCTGGAACGCAGCGGATTCACCTGCTCTCTTAGGTTGGGTTGACCCTGTGGCAGCTGTTATGCTCCACGCCAGTGTTGCTGATGTCCTGCACGTCATGGTAGACGGCGAATTCGTCAAGAAGGATGGAAAGCTGACTGCGTCCGACTACAAGGAAACAAAGAAGAGATTCTTGAACAGCGCAGACAGAATCCAGAAGATTTACAAGGAGTTTGAGTATCCTGAGCTCGAAGGAGAGTTCAATGGTGGGGGCTTCTATTATGCTTCTCCGAGAATCGTCAGTACTGAGACTGGCCTTGTTGAAAAGAGTGATTAAGTCCACCTCACTTGTATTTATGAGAATTATGTATAAACGTAGGATCGTTTTAATTTAATACATGTACAATAGTATGTTTCCATAACGTTATTGTCGCATATACGCATAGTACTGGCTTTCACATAAAAATAACATTTACCATAACCAGTCTTGTCAACCAGGGTGATTATATCTCAAATTGTGATGTACTTGTTCCCTCATGCTACATAAAGAGTAGTCTAAGCCGGGATTCCAATCTTGTTATCGCAATGTGTTAATTGTCAACCCACAACAATTAATCGCTATACACCACAATGAACCGTTGAGACAGCCTACTTTGCGCAGATCGTAGCAGTGACGGTAGTCGGGCTAGGACATCCAAATACTTTCTTCATACTTTTTGTGCTATAGCAGTCAGCCTGTCCGGCGCGGCAATCGAACAGCTTGCAACCAGCGCCGGGGCTGAGAATGTTGTGCTTGTTGGCAAAGGGGTTTCCCCATTCACTGATCGGTTAGTAAAGTGCAGATGACAGAAAGATGAACAGACTTACGTGCTAAACTCGTCTGGAGAATATAATTAGTAAAGGCCTTGGTTAGGATATGAAGTGCGATGTACTTACAGTAGACATAGTTGGGCTTGGAGGTGGAAGAGTATCCGAAGAAGAGAGGCTTGGTAAGAGTTCTACTGGTGGCAATCTTGACAGTCTGTATCATGCAAATTCGTGTCAGTTATTGTTAGTTGCAAGGGCTGGTAGGGGTGTCACTGACCGAGCCGGATGAGCGCATGTTTTCAGCAAACTTCTGTCCTGGCTTGAGGGCGGTCAGAGCCCCAGGAGCAGCTCCATTGTAAGGGAATGATTGAACATAGATTGTGGTGGGACAGTTGTTGATGACAACAGCCTGGTTGGCGGCAGTAGCGCTGCTGACAAGAGCAGTGAAGGTGGCAAGGATGCTGAACTTCATGGTGACGAACGAAAGTGTTGTAATGGTGATAAAGAGAGATGAGGAGGTAACGATAGTATTCTGTTGGTTGTGGTAGATATACGGAACATAGTCACCATTTTATATGCGTCTCAAAGGCACATGAGGTCAATAAAGCGAGCATAAATTAATACGAGCCCCTCCTCGTTCGTGGCGTAGAGCTAACTCGGACACGAACAATTAACTCTTCGTATTGTGTGATAGATCGGCGAGCTGTCAGGATTATCAGACGATTGCTCGTGAAGGGCCTAGTACTAAGCTCAATGCGTCGATCAAGTCCACGTGCCGCTATGCATCGTGCCTTTTAGACGGCAAATATAACCTTCCCGCCCCGTGCCGAAATACCGGCTAGGCACAAGCACTTCCTAATCCGGGTAGGAATAGCTTCTCAATACGACCTGGCAGTCTGCTAGATTGTAGCTAGACATATGAGATTCCAAAATGATCACTCAGGCGACCCAAATGCGGTTCATCTCTGCCTCACACCATACATAAGCCATTGCCGTTTATAGCAGCCCAGTGCTTTTGCACTGCATCAATGTGTATTAGTGCTTGAACATGGGCTCCTAAGCACTCGAGCACAGACAAACGCATTGAGTTGAGCTTTGCATTCCATTGGCAATTAACCTTTACTAAGCTATTTAGTCGCTAGCTACTGGGCAGCGAAAAAGGTTAACATCCCAAGTCTTAGATTACAAAAATAAGTAGCCTAAAGAGCATAGTCTAAGTAGCATAAGTTGACCTACTAATTTCGTCTCTTATGCTTCCAGCGGCCAATTTTTCTGATACCCTGGGGGCTAGATCCATACTATTAACCTTGTAGATCAACTCTCACCATTGCTATATTTAGAAATACTTTGAATAATCTTGACATATCTGTGATGAATCATGAAAAATGAAAGTGTCCTGATCCGGAGTTGGATCTGGTCAATGACTGTACACAGTTGTGACAACACATGAAGCTATATCATGTACCGTTGCATTGCTTGATAAGTAGAGTGCTGTGGCTATCCAACCGTCAAGCGACTAACGGCAATCATCAATGTGATACTCAGCCACCATCTAAACCTAGAGTCCAAAAGGTTCCAGGCCTCGGAACAGACCATAACGTGGATATTAACTTAAGTATTAACCTTTGTCATCCATTACCCCTGCATTCAGGGCAATCGTCCCGTCTGGTGTGACTGGAATTTGACCCACCGTCTAGCAGTTATGAATGGACAATGCCCTTCACATACCGTTGACCAACAGTATTTCCATCAAAGTTTGCCATTTATTCGCTTAGACTAGAGACGATGACTAAGATGGACTTTGTTTGCAACGCAGTTCTCATTGGATCAAGTCTATTTTAACGTGGGCCAAGCACATCTGAACATGTTTTCTTGGCGAACCATGACTCTTGGGTAAGATAGTCGGTGAAGTGTTTTGTAACGTTTTAGGTTTAGAAGAGGAATAAAGTGCTTTCTATATCGAGAATTGATTGCAATTCAGAATCCAACACACACGTCGTGGAAAAGACTATGAGGGGCCTATAGTGACACAGCACGAAGATGACGTTGATGAATGTATCTTTGAGGCGTAGCAATTGGGGATAGAAAACCGTTTCTTTACAGAATCTCGATACTTCAGAACGGAAATAGTGACGTTATATTAGGACTAAAGTATACTGCCAAACTAATTTGCCCATAAACTATAGGTCTGCCTCCTCCTCGTTGGCAATTGTGGCAGCGCCACCACCTTCAGCCTCAGCAACAATCTTTGTCCGTAGGACCTTTCCAGCGGGGTCGGTGTAGATGTTACAGTAGGCACTAAGACCTTGATAAGGCGCGTATGTGTACTGCAGCTCATACTCGACTCCTCCATCAACTGTGATGGTCCTGTTGTGGCCTGTGAACTTCATATCCTTGCTGTAGTAGCCGACTTCTTTGCGGTTCTTCTCACGACCTTGGTTGTCGAGGTAGATGTTGTAAAGAAAACCGTCTTGTGTCAGGACGCGGTTTGTGTGTGCTGAGCCGGAGAAGTCGTTCATGGAGTAGAGGATGTTGTTCTCGAGACGGATGGTAAGATCTCTCTTTTCAACTGCATCGGGATCTTCGTCTGAGCTTCCGCCACTTCCTCCACTTCCACCACCGATGGCATCGCCAACGTCACCAACGATGTCTTTCACGCCATCACCAAGTGTAGCGATGATAGGATTGAGGTCAATGCTCTCAAGCACATCATCAACCATACGAAGAATGTTGCCCAGGCGAGCCTCGAGTTCGACCTTGGCAGTGACGTTGTAGATACCGAGCTTCACTCGGTCGATGCCGAGATCAACACCGGCATTGAAGTTGAGCAGGTTGAGAACCTTTGCGTCGAGGTTGATTTTGGCCGTGATGTTCTGTACTTCGACAGAGATCTCGCCAACAGAGACATTGGCGTTGAGGTAGACATCGGGTTCCTGGTTCAGAGGGGGAACGCCGCTGTTGGTGTTTTCCGTCTCATAGATGGCCGACTCATCGTCGCCGCGACGGTTCAGTTTGTAGCCGTAGTAGCCATCGCCCTTTGCCTTTGCAGCAGCAAAGCCTGCAAAAGAGGCCAGAGCCAGGGCACCGAATGCTGTGTGATGTCTCATCTTGTGTTTGTATTTGTGATGTTCTGCTCAACGAAAGGAGTGTAGGGACGTGAAAAAAGAGCGAGAATGAAGACGAAAATGAGATGTCTGTACGGAGGGCACACCGGCTAGAATAGAGAAAAGAAAACCCCAGTCCCAGCTTGCAAGTATTAACTCACGTTGCCTGCCATGTCGATGTGATGTCGGCTGATTTAGTATGGGCGAATACCACCCTATCGCCCGGAAAAGGACTTGAAACGGTAGCAAGGCCCGGTTGCTAAGATCCGGCCGTGATTGATCTCAGCCCAGTTTCATGCTACTCCATGTTTAATGCAGGGGAAAACCACTTCTTTTTTATCTAGTGGACCTTGACTGGCGTATCAGAGACGGCTGAAGGGTTGCATTTCTGACATGCCCTTGTTCCTGCGTCAATGCATTAGCGAAAATCTCGATCGACTTCTCCCGATTAAAGCATCAGTAATTTCTTTGCAACAGGAATCCGGTTTTTTTCGTCTCGTCTAACTTGATGTAACGATATATCCGGCGATATAACCCAGCCAGAATAAGCTCATACAGCCGACAAACAACTCTACGCGGAGATTAGTCCAGTTCCAAGGGCATAGCGCCAAGGTTCCACTTATGCCTTGCGGTTAAACCCATCAAAGGCCCAGAGTTAAGTGGAAGCAAAAGCAGGAGCAGAGTCTCAAGTCCCCAAACAAATTCCGTGGTTACTGTCGCTATCCTGCTGAACTCTTCCATCACCATCGTTCCTTGTCATACAGTCAATCAACCAATCGTCAAAATGCGTATTTCTCTTCTTCAGTCTCTGGTACTGGCTCAGCTCTTCAGCTTCGGCCTCGCCCAGGCACAGACGCCCGATTCTACAGAGCCAGCAACCACCGCTGAGAGCATCTCAATTGCTCCAACTTCAACGGCAGTTGCTGGTGACAACGGCGGTGACTCAACCGAGACAGGATCTGGAGGAGGAGGATCATCAACGAGATACAACTCATCTCAAGGTCCTCCAGATGTCCATCTCAAGGTTCCTGAGCTCTCTGTCGGCCGCATTGAGCTCGATGTCGACAATCTGCACGCAGACATCAACCTCAACGCAGACATTGCAAAGCTCGTCCAGCTCAATGCAGGCATTCAGATTGGAATTGAAAAGGTCAATATCACCATTGCCGACGTTGAGGCAGAGCTTGAGCTGGTCGTCAGACTAGGCCATCTGGTTGAGATTGTCAACCGCACTCTTGCCTCACTCGACCTCAACCCAGCCCTCATCAACCTCCTGGACTCAGTTGGTGACATTGTTGAAGGCGTTATCGGTGTTGTGGACGGCCTCCTCGGATCCATCACTCAAGGCGACACAAAGCTCAACTTCCTTATCGACAACCTCGGCAACATCGTTCAGCAAGTCACCAAGGCTGGTGGCGAGGCTGTCAACTCCATCGTCGGCGATTACAAGCAAAACATGACCTTTACAGGCGAGGAGAAGACACTATCGAATGGGCTTGTTCAAAAGACGTACGAATACTCAGAACTGAGCGCGTTAGTCAATATCGTCTTCAACAAGGCTGGCCAAATTGTGCAAGCCATGGTTGTCAAGGGAGGTGGTTCTGGCGGCGGTGGTGGTTCTCAGCCCAGCGGCACTGGCACTGCGACACAAACAGCATCAGCTACCGGAAAATCTGCTGCCAGCGAGGCTACCACCGCTTCGGCCACCTAGGGAATGTCTGTGTATGTAAAGTAGGAAATGATATCACATGTGGAACTCAATATTCGTACCACCAATTTATAATAATTACATTCATTTCATCTTGTTTGGTTGGTTGTGATATTTGAGTAAGCTTTGTGAGGAATTGTCCTCGATACATTGTAAAAGACCAACGACACTGGAGGATCAATGTAGAGAGGACGTCTGTGTCGCTTAAGTAGAATCAACTTGGACAGTCTTATGACTTAACTAAGATCATGCATCATTCAGCAAGACTTCCAACAACCCTTTCACTAAGACTGAAGCCTATTTATGCCCTGAGAATCCAACGTGTAGTTCTTTGCTTCTCGATGTTACCGTATGAAGAGATTCATTTTTGATGCTTTGGTACAGCTTCTGGGAGACATCCGTGGACGTTGTTCTGGGATGGTGGGCATTTCCCATGACCTAACCAACGATTGCGATGAGTAGCAGATAGTACCATCCACAATCTTTGGGTCAACTAATGTTATAAGGATGAATTTGGGGGTCATATCTCACGCGAAAGGCTGTATATACCGCTATTTGAGGGTTGAGATGTAGGAATTTATATTTATTACCTCTTGTCACTGAACACGAAAGACCGCTGTGGAAGGAGAATACTTACGAGAGATTAATTTAAGAACTAACTAATCTTTCAACCTCGTGGAAGTGAATATTGGTAACCGCATATCATGCTATGAGTAGCATAGTATGTCAGAAGCTGTATTCCAGGACCAACATGGCTTAGAACCTACGTTGTATGCATGGACCAGTTAGATAACTGTTATTAAGACAGTGCCATTCCTCTGATAATTCCAATAGTCATTAAATAGCTAATTGATCGAAGTTAAAATTATATCGAGCCGGCGAGAGACTACTTCAACTATAGATGGATTCTTCCACATCACACCAATCGAAGCCATCAGCAGTGCAATGGAGGGATAAATCATGGAACTTGCCGCAACACCGAGACAAATTGCAAGACCAAACGCGCCATGTATATACATATAATCGTATTTTCCCCAAGCGCCCGCACTGTGGCCGGTCCGCGTGATGCCAAGCGGAAAATCTAGCTGGAAGCTGGACTCAGGACTAAAATTTAACCCACGACTAAGAAGAAAATGGGAGACTTGTACCAGATTATGGAGCCGTGAGACCGGTCCGGGCCTTTATGGGCTGTTTTCCTACAAGGTAATCAGTATCGGGACTAGTTACGGTCCGGACCACACGAATCTTAAGGGATGCTGGCCATAGCCACCCTACACAATGCTGTACTTTCCTTGTCGCTGATAGACTATTCGTTCGTTTCGATCGCTGTTTCTCTGTGTATGATCTCAACAGGTCGCCATTCTCTTAGTGACTTCGCGAAACGATGTTCTCAAGCAGTGACTCTAGTGTTCTTCTCGGGGTCAATCACAACATTCCGCGATAAAAGACGACGAAGCTGGTTCGTAGACTGACTTCCTGAGCAACTGCACCAGCTCAGACCTTGCATATACTGTCTTAACTACGTGGGAACAGATCGATCAAGTGCCACTTTCCCTTGGGTTGTTTGTAGATCCTTTAGCAAGGACCTTTCAATGCTAAAATAATATCTGTGGATATGAATATGGAAGGCCTTGCACTCAATAATGAACTCTAGATCACAGCTTTAGTTCGCCGTAAGACTCTAGAAAATTCGAATGTCATTAAACGATTTGAAGTCGTGGATAAAATCTCCAGAGCTGGGAAGTGCCGGCCTGAAACATCTTGCAGATCACGGAATCGACGGCACAATAGGCTAGAGTCATGTCCCACCAGACGCTTGGTCGTCTATTGCGTTGCTCTTCAACACCAGTCTGCGATTGTAACAAGGGTGATAGTGTTAATGACAACAACTGGAAGTTTCCACCTCCGTTTTATGGAATCTTGCTGTTAGGGGTTCCGCATGAGGTCCGCGATTTGCTGCCGAGGTTAAGTTTTGCCGCCTTTGTCGCATATGCCTAGAAAGCACCCCGTTATCAACTAAGATTATACTGATCTTTATATTCTCATAGACTTTTAATTCAACATTAGTAACAGATAAGGGTTCAGTATATCCCGGACATCGCATACAAACACGACATATCCATTCATAGATATATGTCTTTAACCAGGTTCTTGTGTAATGGCTACACATAAATTAAAATGACTATCTATCAGTATTCGTATTGACACTCACTGCTACCCTGTATATAGCTATTTTCTATGATGGGAGAAAATCTTCACGCCAGCTGTTTGGGAAAATTGGATGGGTCACTCATCACTGTGGGAATAAATTTTGACTAGAACCATTCATGCTGTATTTGAAATATTCCTCGGGACGCTAATATCATATAATCTACTTAGTGTTAGCAGCAGAGTATCTGATGGCAAAAAAGGGTCGTCGTTTTGATGCACGGCCACCAGTTCCACAGGTAACAAAGACTATTGTTGAGGGAAGAGCGGTGATCTGGCAGATGGAGAGACCCGCAAACGGCCCATCAACTACTCTGGGAAAGCCTTCCGGGTTTTGAGACGAAGTGATGGGTTGATGCCCACTTAGGCGATTGATGGTTTTGACACTTGGTCGATCACAGGGTCATCGGATATATCGTGAATTATCAACGCGCCAAGCGCGGTCCGTCCGCGCCAACTCGGATATAAACATCCCAGATTTCTTAAGATCCGACTGAGTAGGATAAAGAAACAAAGTCTATTATCTATTGGTTATGGTAGTCCGTGGCTCCATAGGACTATTAGAAGCACCTGGAATTATGGATTTTCATCAGAGACGATCATCATCATCCCCTACTGAGCAAAGTAAGCCAAGAAGGATCCATTGGAACATAGGGCCGACATTATGTTCGCAGTAGAAATTATAATGTGAAACATTATCGGTGGTGCCACTGAAAGTAGACAAGCTCTCGGTTCATCACCTTCGGTGCTGCACGGATCAACAGCTGTTCTTTCAACATGCACAACTCGCACAGATCAGGACAAATATGTTTCATGCATGGGATCCTCAAACAACACCATAGAATAGCATCGGAACACCTTCCAGGAGGGAAAAAGTCTGTTTATTTAGTGACATAATATATCCCGAACGTCTCGGCTTCCCTGGAGACGTCAAGACTGGTCCAGCCTGATTCTGGACTCACTTCGGATTTCGGAATGAGGTAGTGGGAACTAGTGCTCGTTTTGGGTTTACGAGTTGGTGCTTTCTTTTCTTTTTCTGCTGCGAAATTCCCGACTCGTTGGTTATCCCTACAAATGGCAAAACTGGCGTTCCTATCACTCTGTCAGTCCCAGTCCAGTGGGAAGACTCAGTGGAGTCTGTCCATTTGGACATGACTCAAATCTCGCAGCTAGTACACTGCGCTATGACAGATCTCCACAAGGCTCTCCAGACTAGTACTAAGAGGATGACGGGAGTGCTTTCACTGGTCAACTTTGGACGAGTAGGGCATTGGAATGTTGCATTTTTCTCAACTATCGATGCCCGCTTAGCGGCAAGTCAGCAGGAGTGTCTCTGTCCTTTGTCGGCCCAAACTTGAGCCCATGCGACGATCCTGCGGCTAGGCCGAAGCTAGGTCGCTGACCTTTCAGCTTTATTGGACAGTGCTCTGGAGGCTTGCAGAGTTGCATGATCTTCAGCGGGGGCAAGGGACCGTTCGCAGTTCGAGACGTACATGATTACAGGAGCTGGTCAAGTGGAAATCGGGGTACAATTATGTGGACCGAGCCGCCGCCTAACAACCCGATCCAGTAGATAAATAACATGTCACGATCTGTCATATTTTAATCTCACCTACCCCAACTTCGGTCAGCATGTCAATTGCCATCTGAAGATAATGCATCTGTCGTGGCTGTTGGTTGCATGGGCATGCCTTGTCGGACGGGCACTGAGCATCGATGTCGCCTCTTTTCTCTCGCAAATTCCCGACTGTGCAGTAAGGAATATTGGGTGACACGGTCACAGGCATGCGTAACTAACATTGGATTCGCAGGGAAGCTGTCTGCTGGACTTGGCAGCCAACTCAACATGTGGAATCGACGTCGAATGTCTCTGCGCCGACCCTAACCTACAGACCGTTGCCGCAAGCTGCGTTCAGAGCAAATGCTTGCCCAGGGAGGCACTTTGTGAGCTTTGGCTGAAGCTACCCCAATGACCATTGTACGCTGACTGAGATACAGATACGCTCAACGTGACCTCGGTGGCCTGCGACTATCCCATACGCGACCGACATCAAAAGTTCGATACTCTAGGCATCTGCCTCGGCGTGATCACCACACTCGTCGTTGGTGCACGACTCTTCCAGAAGTTGAGGTTCGAGAGGCTATTGCGGGCAGATGATTACATGATCATCATTTGCTGGGTGACCTGTATCGGCAACACCATCAGCTGTGTCTACGGTCGTGAGTACCCAAACACCCATACACATCGAACAGCGATACTTACAACGAATAACAGTGTCCGGAAATGGGTTTGGAAGGGATGCATGGACGAACAGCCCGTACACCATCAGCGAGTTCCTTCGCGTCAGTTGCTTCCCTCGTGCCCCAATGCGATGCCAACCGCTAACTGTCTTTAGTATGTCTACATCGGCCAGACCTTCTACGCGACCGACGTCTTCCTGACCAAAATATGCGTCCTACTCTTCTACCTACGAATCTTCCCCGTGCGATCGGTACAAATACTTATATGGACAACAATTGGAGTCGCGGCTCTCAGCATGGTGGTCTTCATTGTTCTGGCAATTGCGCAGTGCCAACCAATTAGTTTCTTCTGGAATGGATGGGATAAACTGCATGACGGACACTGCATTGGAATCAATCCATTGGCTTGGTCAATTGCCGCAGTCTCCATCGCCATGGACTTTTGGGTGCTTGCAATCCCAGTCTTCCAGCTGTTGCAACTCCAGATGAAGTGGCAGAGGAAATTGGCTGTTGCTATGATGTTTCTCGTCGGTACCTTGTAAGTTGTACACAATTTGTGAGACAATATTAGTCATTAACAATTTCCCAGTGTCAGTATCGTCAGCATCATCCGACTCCAATTTCTCGTTGCTTTTGGCAAATCCACCAACCCCACATGTGAGTTCAGATCGCCCTTGCATACACAATTTTGGGTATCAAACGCTAACTATTTGCAAAGGGGACTTTTTCGACACATGTTACTGGTCGGTAATCGAAGTTAACGTCGCTATTTGGTGTGCCTGCATGCCCGACATGCGACTACTCATAGTTAAGGCATTCCCAAGACTCAACAGCCAGAACGATTCCAGACCATCAAAGAGCACGAGTTCGTCGAGGAAATTCGGTGTATCACCGCATGTTAGTTCACACCAGACCGAGCATGCCATGTTCAAGGGGAGTTCACGCCCACAACCTCAACCGGATGCGTCGTCCAGTACAGCCGAGCTTGTTGAGATGACACGATTTTTTAATGAAAGTCCCACCAATAATAATGTATAGCATAGCATAGCATAGCATAGAGAGATACCCATAGAATAGATCTTTCCTTTCTCCTTTCTTAGATTTGCCATAACCAGAATCTCAATCAACCCCCGCATCCTCCACGCGTACAGTTTACCGAACTAGGACCAGGGTTGAATAATTTCAAGTGCCGCCTGCAAAAAATTAAGGTCTGGCTTGTGGCTTGCAGAGGGCGTATTTTCCCACGTAAATTCTTTCCTTTTTCAGTTAGACACTAATATTACCATCGGGAGGCTGGGGTGTACCTTGTGAGGCAATATTCGCTGAAACTCATGAGAGTTACACTACACAGAGGTGAAATAGGCTATTGAACACACTTGAGTATATTCATCGATAACTACCACGCAGTGGCGTTCAATTTTTTTGGAATAAAGTCCTAAGGGATTTGTGGTTGAAGCCCCGCAAGTAAGTTGCCGGTCTATCGTAGCCGCCCTCTTCTAAGTACGCGGCCAGCATTAAAGTCTTGACGTCACAAGCACAACAAAAGGTCCAGCTTAGCGTCAAGTATGTCTAAGATTCCATCTGGGGGGGTTAGAGGTCAGATGTTCAACAATATGTTGCATTCAAATCGAGATATAAAATCCCACAGTGAAATCTTCATTAGAGTTTTTGAAAGGTGACAAACTTGTCTGGCCGGAATACATGAGACGATGGACTGTCAGCAACATGCATTGGCTTCAAACCATCCCATGTATTGTAGGATCGCGTGGAACAATTCATCGTAATGGCCTGCCACTACGCGTAGATAGGTAACGGGTATACGGATATGAGAATCGCATGTTGCAACTTCCACAACATTTTCTTAGCCTATAAGTTTTATATTGGTGGGAATTCGTTATCTGGTAGCAGATAAATAAGACCCCTTCAGTGTCGGGGAACTGCGCTATAACAGATACATACTGGCATCTTGACGATTGCCTGACTCGATCCCATCCACATCAACTGGCAGGGATGGTAAGGCGGCCGCCTCTCAGCTCAAGTGGGTGCGGATCGGAATTTATATGGGCCACGTGGTCCCTACCCCAGTAAGTGATCTTCAACAACAAAAGTCCCAGTGTAGGATTCGTATGTGTAGCAGTGGTTGTGGTTAGGAGTCATTATTACCTGAGATGAGCTTGACCGTTAGGTATGTATCAATGTAACATCGGTACTGCTACCATTGAACGCCCTCATCTTACCATTGATCTCGAGTCATGGCCGACTGCTGCTGTTGTTGTAGCAGATCAGACGACATCTAATCTTAGTCACCACGTGTATTTTCTGTACCTGGCTTATGGGATGTCATCGCTGAGCTAGTCTCGGCACACTCTACCAAGTGGCTTGTTCTTGTTATCGATCAGTAAGGGCTGCGGAACCTCACCTTGTCGTCAATCGATCTTCTACTGTATACACGTCAGCATTGATGATGCCACCCTTGACACAAGATGGTGTTTAGACTCAGCTACGGCCAGGTTTTAAATCTTTGATTCCAACCTGTGCACTGACGGATATCAAGGTCAACCCTGGCAGACCTCACAGTGGGCAGGATACAGCTACTGGAAAGCCGTGCGAAATCAACTCTATAAGTAAATAGTTACAAAAGCCATGATAACTAAAACTAGCAACTACTACACCTTGACGTAGTAGTAACTAGCCAGGCACAACTTTTGATGAGAGGCGCTTGACAGAAACGTGATGAGTACAAAGTGGTTCATAGCTCAATCGAATATGTCGTTGATATATGGTACTGCGATCTCGCAATGTAGGAGGGGTATGTATTACCTGTTATCATAGTTCTTATGTATTACGTTTTCCATCCATAAATAGTTTACAGTTGTAAGTCTGTGAAGGAATTCCAACTGAGAGACGCGAAAGAGTGAATAAAATGAGATACAGGGTAGGTACTTCATAGCTAATAATCAATTTCTAGTTAGGTGACAGGTAGAGATAGTTATACTACAATTAGCCTCCAAGATCTAGCGCTAGACGCGTCGTGTTTCATGTACATGCTGTCTATGGGCTGACGCGTCTGAGTTTTTGTTTGTCAATCCATATCAGCGCGTTCAGAGAACTGGCTATCAATAAGAGCTTAGGTCCTCAAGTGATGGCTGTTGAGTCTCTGGTCTTCCCTCTTCTTTATCTGGGGCTTCCCTTCCGACGACTGTAACCATGGTGGCCACGGCTATCGGGGCGGGGTCAATGCAAGCTATTGAACCTTGTTTGCGCCGTCGGCAGATCGTAAGTAGATCGCGGGCAGAGGTGCCTCAGGTCGAGGGTACGTATGCAATGTCTTATGTACAGTGCATTTCCAGGAAATTGAACGACCGTAGTGTCAGCTGTGGAGTCTTGCACCTAGGTGAATGGACTTCTGGTAGCCGATGATTCCCCAGAGACTTGTGCAAATTAATGATAGCCCTCTTTTGCTTTGTCATCAGGTCTACGTGAGAGAAGGAAGTAATTGACAGTGCAAGATCCGGATGCGTGCCTTGTTAGTCTTCATGCTACAATCTCTCAACTCTCTGGAAATGGCTCAAGTGCCGACCCACAATACTTACATCCTATCTCTGCATTGTGGCTTCACTTCTCGTGAGACATGTGAAGCTTGGTGATGGCGGGGTAGGTTGGTAGAGAAGACAACACAGCAAGACAAGTCAATAGCTTCTTGAAAAAACCTGCTTGAATGCATCAATTCAGACGATCAATGTCCAAGTGCTGACGATGAAACTTAATTGTCCAAGATCGACCTTGATTCACCGCTCAAGATGCCGAATTCCTTATCTTTTGTTGTCTTTTGAGCTCAAGCTGAGACACGGCAGGATGAAAATAGCTGCTAGATCTGCAGTGGCTGCATATGGCGTCGCCCAAGATAACCATAGCTGGACCTAAAGTCGTCTAATCCACAGAGGAAGACTTCGTTATTGGACAGAATGACTTTGGATATGCATTTCAGCTCTGATCTGTCGTCGATGGGTGACGACAATGGTAAACAGTGTCTTCAAAACCGTGTATAAGAAGGTCGTTCAATCTCATCATTTAGCTATCAACATACTACCAAGCTCAGATCTTACCATTGTAATACTCTTTCAAAATCACCACACATTCCGTTCACCCATTGCATCATGCCAGGTCTTGTAAGCGAGCCGGACTGGAGCGGTCTGACAGATCTTCTGCCCCAAGATCAAGTCCTTTTGCCAGGAACCGAAGCATACTCAAAAGCTGGTAGGTTTTTCTCCATTCTTTACCTATAATCTACTAACAGGCTTGCATAGTCTTCGTTGGTAACCTGAACTATCGCTACACTAACCCAGCTGTCGTTGTTCAAGCTAGATCTGTCCAAGATGTCAGATCTGCCATTACATTTGCCAAGCAAAACGGGATCAAACTCACTGCCAAGAGTGGCGGCCATTCCTTCATGGGTTACTGTCTCAACGAAGGCGGAATCGTCCTTGACATGAGTCAGATGAAAGGATGTCATGTCGACTCCGACAATATGACCATCGATATGGAAGGCGGCCTTCTCTGGGATGATGTCTACAACAAGCACATTGAGGATAAGCGCGACATTGTTATCGGCGGACAATGTGCCTCAATTGGTGTCAGCGGCTTCACACTTGGTGGGGGTATCAGCCCTTTCTCCCGTAGTTATGGACTCGGGTGTGACAATCTACTCGAGATGACTGTTGTCACAGCTAGTGGCGATGTTGTTACAGTGTCGCGAGATGACAAGGACGAGAATAAACGCGATCTTTTCTGGGCTCTTTGTGGTGGAGGCGGTGGAAACCTTGGTATCACTGTCTCGATGAAGTCCAAGTTGCACAAGCTGAGAGATCAAGACGGCAAGGTCGTGTCTGGGCAACTCACTTGGAACCTCCCACAGCAACAGCAGGCTTTCGATGAAGCTATGCAGATCTTCAACTCCAACAAGTACCCTTCTGAGTTGACCATCGATGCTTTGTGGTCACACGGCCCAAACAAGCAGCTCACTGGCGGGATGACAGTCATCTACAATGGCTGTATGGAGAAGGCACAGGAAGTCCTCAAGCCAATCCTTGCCCACGGACCCATCAATAACACCCTGCAAGAGATGTCTTGGACCGATTGTGTCGAGCAATCTGAGGGCTGGGATGCTGAAAGCAAGGTTTACCATCACCACGCGTCTTTCATTTTCGCCGAAGGAGCTATCACACCTGAGCTCACTTCCACCGTTGCGGGCCTCGTCAAAGAAGCCACAGGCGTTGTCGGTATCACAGAAGACAACCAGGTCAACCAGCCAAAATGCGACTTTTCTTGGAGCCACATTGGAGCCAAGACAGAGGAGATTACTGCTCAAGATACAGCCTTTTACTGGCGCGACGGTCATTATGTCGCTACTCTCAACGCGCAATGGACAGACAAGAAGAAGCGCAACGATGTCATGAACTTTATGGCCAAGTGCCAGTCCAAGCTGTCACCATTTGCCATTGAGAAAAAGGCCGCATATGTAAACTATATCGACGGCACAGTTCAGAACTGGCAGGAAGCGTACTACGGAGAGAACTACTCTCGTCTGCAAAAGGTCAAGGCGGAGTGGGACTCTGACAACTTCTTCAACCACCAGCAGTCTATCAGGCCAGTTAGTGATGATGGCAAGTCCCTTCTGACTCACGACCTGAACAAGACGGAGGTTCTAGAGAAAGGCCAGCCGCAGCAGATGGAGAACTGGTGGGAGAATAGCGTGTTTTCTGTCGTGGGAGGAGCTTGGCACGCCCAAGGCGGACCAGTCGCTGTGCTTGCGAGAGGTTGAGCTTACAACTTCGACCACCAAGGATGAGGATTCCTTGGGAATCTTATTATCCTTAGCTCATTTCATAGTCATAATGTCACAAGATTGAATAGTTAAATTGTTAATAAATACCTATTGGAAGCCTGTTATTTTACAACCGGTTTTTGATGCAACTTGTCAATCGTGCTTATCGTCCTTCAGTTGCTGACTGTATTAGGTTTCCACTCGAATCACCAGAAACTGCTCACCATATCCAACTCCATCGCTTACATGCTCCGTAAGAGGTTTGAAGATGTAGAAATTCCTATGCCTACATTATTGTTAGAATAAAGTATCGTCAATAATCGATCTTAATTGATTAGATGATACTACGTGAAATTGGGAGTGATCTAAGGCAAGCCGAAGTGTTCCTTGGTGTTTGTCTATGTTGCAGCTTACTCAGACTGGTGCTTATATCACAATCCCATTCGACCATTATGGGATACTTGCGGATACATTTCGGAGACAAATGTGGTATAAGAATCCAACAGAGATCAGAGTTACACGACAAATAGCGACGGACACAAATACAACTCAAACTCACCACCCTGATACTCCAACATGAATGCCCCTGAGTCAGACAACCCATATGCACCCAAGCAGGCTCTCAAGCCCACTCCAGAACTCTATGGCGAGCTTGTAGGCGACGGCACGGAGCAACTTGCTAGCACATCAATCTCATTTATCGACTTCTCTTCATCATCAGACGCCGTCATTCATGATATCGGTTGCGGTCTGGGCGCAGTGACTGCCGCAGTCGTAGCTGCATCAAGCCCTATTAACGTCAAGATAACTGGAAGTGATATTGACGACAACGTGCTCAATCTCTATCGTGAAGAGATATCCAATAACAACTGGCCAGCCGAAGCTGTAAAGGCAGACGTTACCGCCCTCACATTCGCGGACGAAACCTTTACTCACGCCATTGGAAACGCCTTATTGTTTGTTCTTCCAAATGATGGTATAGATGCAATGAAAGAGATGTATCGTACTCTCAAGCCAGAGGGTGTCGCAATTGTCAACTCATGGGCATATACACCCACCCTCCCCGCCATCATAGCCGCATGTGAAAAGACCAGGCCAGCTGGAACTCCACTCCCTCGTCAGGGTCTTGAAAAGTGGGAAAGCGAGGACTTTCTCCGAAGTATCGTTGAGAAAGGTGGCTTCCAAGCTGAAAAGGTGAAGATGGAGAAGAGAGATGTGTTTATGACCATTGGTGAGCTGAATCATTTCGCCACTATGCTCTGGAGTTTTATTGGAGGAACGTCCAGTGCTGGTTGGTTGGAGTCGGATGAGGAGAATTGGGATGCTGCCGTTGATGCAGTTATCGAGGCGCTTAAGAAGAGCGAGGGATTTGAAGAACTCGAGGGCGGGAAGAACAAGATCATGTTCAAGGCTCATGTTGCGGTTGCCAAGAAGTAGAGATTGGATGGAGGGAGTTTCAGCTATCGTTGTGGCTCATCATTGAACCGATCAAGCACGGGATCTTTACGCGATCGATAGAGTTTTAGACACTCATTTTATCCATTACAGTATATAGTCGTTGTAGTTGAGTTAATTATATGATTAGGACTTGTCCGCTGATCGATCCTTGGTGAAACCACCAGTGTCTGCACGAATGTCCTCCTTGCCTTGGGTACCGCCGCGACCACCAGGCTTTCCGATGACTGAGTTGGGAACATCATGTCCCGTAGCGCTGATGACCTCTCCAATACCCGGTTCTCGGCCCTCGTTCTCGTTGAGAGCGTTGTCTGCTGCGTTGGCAAGCGAAGTTGAGCCAAGACCGCCTGCGGCTTCGCCATCGCGCTGGTGAGGGTTGGGAACGGACTTGATTGTGTTCATCTTGCCGGCGTCTCCAGGAACTATAAATCTGTTAGTATGGAAAACAGGAAGACGTGAAGAAAAAAAGATCGTACTAGATGTGCCATCCTTGGCCATATCGAAGAGATCTGCGCCTTTCTTGGGATCGGACATGATGCTGCCTTATATAGGATGTGGTCTAGAGTGTGCAGATGTCTTGTTAGGCTGAGAGTAGTAAGAGAAGGAAACTGAATTCTGAGATGGTGCAAGATAATTGCATTTATGTCTTTTGCGATATCCAGGTCAGTGAATGATGTCATGAGAATTGATGTCGCTGCTGTAGGTAGAGGCTTGGTAGTGACGTCAAATATATATATCACTGACGCATTGATATTGGAGATTCCACTCATCACGATCGCGATGGAAAGCGTTTAATTGCAAAACTATCTGTCTTAGAAATATGGAGAAAAAACAATTTAATCCAGTTATGGACTGGCTGTGTTCATCTTGTCTTGGTGCTTGTGGTGCAAGTTGTAACCAACCGAAGCGTGTGGAGTCATACTCTCAAGCCCTAGGAACCTGACCGGGCGAGTAGCTTCTCAAGCTCATCCTTCCAAAGTTCTGCCTTGATATAACTATCATGGCCAGTCGTCTCCTTGCTAGCAGGTAGAACAATGGCTCGGCCGTAGCCAGGGGTCATGTCGTTCACAACATCGTCCTCCAGAAAGCCCAATTCAACGGGATTCATCCAGTCATCCGCAGTATTGACAGCCGTCAAAGGAACCTTGATCTTCTTGAGGCCTGCCTTGGGGTTGTACGTCTGTGAAGAATTCCAGGCATAAAGTTGATCATTGGCATCAAACTCTCCCAAGCGAGGGATGATGCCTTGGTCGACGTACTCATCCATTGCCTGACGTGTGGGAAAACCACGCTGCCAGTAAGCGGGGGACGAGAGCATGGTCAGCTGGATCATGAGCGAACCGCCAAGACCAGCGACAGGCTGTTCTTCATAATTGCCACCTTTCCATGCTGGGTCAAGAGTGATGAGTTCAGTGATGAACTTTCTAAAAAGACGATTGTGCCCAGCGACTTCGACAGGGGATGTAGCAATGGGCATCAAAGCATCGGAAAAGCCAGGGTACTCAGCACCCATCATCCAGATATGCATGCCACCCATGGAAACACCGAGCGTCAAACGTGTGCGGTCAAGTCCAAAGTGGTCAGTCAACAGAAGATGGTCGGCACGAATCATATCAGGATACTGGTACTTGGGGAACGAGGCACGTAAGCCAGTGTTGCTAGGCTTGCTCGAGTTCCCGTGTCCAATGGCATCGCGCATGATAATAAAGTACTCTTCAGTGTCAAGCAACTGACCCTTATTGAACAGTACAGCGCCAAAATCTTCGCTGAGAAACTGCTCGCCCGAGAGGGTAGTTGAGTGGAGGAGAACAACAGCATTGTTGGAGCCATCTTTGTTGACCTTGAGCTTGCCAAGAGTCTGGTAGTGGATTTCAAGGTCATCGAGGACCTCACCTGTGTCAAAGGTGAAGTTTGCGATGTTGAAGAAGCCATGTTGTGGCTGGGGCCATGCGTTCTTTTCTTTTGCGGCATTGATCAAAGGTGCTAAGAGGAAAAGGGATAGGAGAGTGTTGGTTGCAACTTTCATGGCTGCGATTGGTCAAGATGGATGTTCAGATGGCGAAGTAAGTGTTTGAGTGATGAGTGATTGATAGTTTGTCGTATTCATTTCTAGATGAATTCCAGTTGGTTTATATACAGATTTCGAGTATGCAGTCTTCCTCATATTGAGCCTTTACATCGTCATTCCTAGTGCTGCAATTGGTGTATGCAGTCTGCTCACATACTTAACCGACACAGGCTTCGCACAGCTAAGCGAGTGCGGCGTGGGGTCGTTTTCTGATATAGAACAAGCCAATCATGAGCGTTAAATTGCGAGAATGTCAGCAAGGAGTGGATATTGTCATCTTGAAGTCCGTACGGCTGTCAGTGAACTCTCACACTTCGCAGACAAAACTACGCAATCCAACGACGAAGCAAGTAGGCTTAGCTTTATGGTTAAGTATATGAAGACTACACTCTCGTGCCTATGCCTCTATTGGATGGAATTTCTCATCATAATAATAGATCCTGGCAAGACTGTTAAGTGAGGTGAAGCAGCAGGGCACTGGAAAAACTGACCGTAGGAAACATGAGAGACGAAACAAGTAGGTCAGCTTATACAACTTAAACCAGACTTCTTAGACTGCTTATTTTTATACCCCAACTTAGGAGGCTACCCTTTCTGCTACCCAGTAGTAAAGGTACTTGTTTGGTGGAAGCCTGAACATTGGTTGTGATCCACTATCCCGAATCCTTCAGTCTTTGCTGACATGCATGACTCAATCTCTACCGGTCCCAAGATGACTCATCACTGGTTATTCTATTAATTCTCATCTATCCTGTCTAATACTGATTCAGAATTATTTTCTTGCCCACATTCTAGAGGCAAACATACCGCAACTATGTGTATGCATGATCATCAAGACAACGCGGGTACCGAGCCACCGCTCGACCCTGTGGAACCATTCCCGTGGCATCTCGGAGTTTTCGATGCCCATAACCACATCGGCGAACGTGTTTATTCAGTTTCCGACTTACCTACCATGAAATCTCGTGCGGTAGCAATAATGGCAACAAGAACACAAGATCAGCCGCTCATTGAAGCCATCGTCCAACAACACGGGGTGAAAGGCCCGGAATGTTTCTCCCAAGATAAAACGACTGTCATCGCAGGTTACGGGAGGCACCCGTGGTTTTCGCATGAGCTTTATGACGACTCATTGGAAAACCCTACCTATGTGCCATCTGATGATGTTGAGGCCGCAAAAGGGCGACATTATAAGGCAGTACTTTCACCAGCCCCAGAAGACCCGGCGTGGTGGCACGATCAACCAGCTCCAATCGCCCTTTCAGAGTTCATCGCTGAAACCAGGGCCCGGCTTATACGGGATCCATTTGCAATGGTCGGCGAAATTGGTCTAGACAAGCCTTTTAGGTTACCAATGCAGTGGCCCGACCCAAGACCGCCCAGAGATCCCGCACGCACGGGAGGAGGACGCGAGAGAAGACCACTTAGTCAGCACCGTATACAAATTCCGCACCAAAAGGCTGTATTCATGGCTCATTTGAAACTTGCCGGTGAACTTGGAAGAGCTGTCAGTGTCCACGGTGTTCAAGTACATGGACTTTTGTACAACGCTTTGACAGAGTGCTGGAAGGGGCACGAACTCAAAGGCCGCCGCGCGAGGGACAAAGAAAGGAAGGAGAACACTCAAACGGCCGATGTTGAAGAGGCAACTTCGAAGCCATATCCTCCGCGTATTTGTCTCCACTCCTTCAGTGGCAAAGAAGACGCCGTGAAGCAGTATCTTCAACCTTCGATCCCTGCAAAGATATTCTTCTCGTTTTCCAAGGCCAACAATCTGGGTACGGATATGGGAACGGAAAAGAGCAAGGATGCCGTGAAGGCGGTGCCTGATAATCGAATCTTGGTCGAGAGTGATCTTCACACGGCCGGTCAAAGGATGGATAATGAGCTTGAGGAGATGTATAGAGCAATTTGCGAGTTCAAAGGATGGACACTGGAACATGGTGTAGCGCAGATAGCAAAGAACTACACCGAGTTTGTATTTGGCTAGATGAACGGAAAGATTATAGACATGGTTCATAAGCGAATTGATATTATTTCATTATTCTTAATTTATTTTTCCGTTGTAACCTCCTCCTTCTTCTTTTCTTCTGCCAAATAAGTCCCCAGGACTTCTAACAAAAATCGTTCTCGGTCTAGCAGTTGTCTAGGACCATGCTTCTTCAAGAAAGTCATAGCGACACTCAGAATAGCAGGGTGATGTTCCTTTGCTACAGCTAGGATACCCTCAACACTGACTTCTACGCTTGTGTCCTCAGTGTTAACAAAGAGTTTTCTGACGTGTTTATTCGTAACCAGACGAAGAGAAAATTGTTCGAATAAATCGTTCTTGACGAAGAGTTTCAAAACTTCCTGAAGACTGACCGAGTCCCCGAAAATGTGTTCCAAGCTGACGCCTGCGTCATCCTGGATACCTTGCCGGAGTTGTGACGTCGCCTCGATAGTCTCAGTAATTATTTCAAGGTTGATAGAAGGAAGTGTCGAGATGTAGGTACGATCGTAACCGACGCGGTGTCGCCACCAGATGTTGCAGAAGATGGAGGATATAATAACAGGAATGAGAATAACGTATCCCCACCATCTCTCAGCTGTCAACATGGAGGCAACGCCACCGAGGATATTGGAGACTCCATTGAGTATGAAGAATAACTGAACGTTGAAGCATCTGCCCCTGAGAACGGGTAGTGTTTGTGAGCCTTGAAGTTCCTTTCGTGCGGCGGCGCGGTGGGAGTTCATCTTGACAACCACCATGGTGGCCCAGATGGCGCTCAACAAACCAAAGAGAGCGATCGGAGCATTTCCAAGATAACCGGAGAGGATGTTACTGGCTAAGAAAACCTTTGGATCGGCGCCGCCAATTGCCATGAATGTGCCAGTACTGATCATTATGGCACCTCCGCCCATGAGTAGATCCATGAGCCAACGGTTGATGACTTCGATTCTTAATTCGCGCGTGGTGATCTCGACGAAAACATCCCGACTCAACGACGTCTCTTGGGATTTTAAATGTTGTTTCTGGCGTTTCAAAAACTTGACGTTCCTCCAGGCTTTCCTCGCGTCGAAGAAAGCACATATCCCTATGGTCAACGCAGCGCACCCGCCAATCACCATAAAGACGATGGCGTAGATAGGTACCGGTGTCTCGTTCCAAACGTTGGCGGCAAAATCACCCGCGTTTGCAAGCTCTAGGAAACCCACGGCGGCGAAGATGTTGTTTCGTAAGCGGTTGTTGTCGACGCAGAACCAGCCAGATCGGGACTTGGAGAGGGTGACAGTGGAAGGACCGGGAATGGAGAGGACGTTCGGAGAGGGCCGAGGCTCTGCCACTGCAGACGAGGTTTCTGCGAAGTCCTTCATGACTGCGATTCGATCGTTGGGAATAACAATTGGTACATTAGTGATGAGTGAACAAGTAGGAGATCTAATGATTGGGAGTAACCCAGTATTCCTCAATCTGATTAAGAAAGAAACAAGCTAAATCTGGACATTTGAACGGTGAAGAAAATGTGTAACCGAAGGAATGGTGCCTTGAAGTAGGGCTAGTTGGCTTTATCTACTCATTAGACTGCCAAGAGAGATGACAACAGTCACAAGTCACGGATTTATGTTGATTGGGGTGAAGAGTCACTGCCAAGATTCCCATCGTAAAAGGGAAAAAGCTTATGATAAGAAGAGAAATAGACGAAAAGGGGGCAGTAATCTTGGTAGTCAGCAGTCTACGTACTATGTAGACTCAAGGTAGCATTTGCTCGGTCGTACCGAGACCATCTCCACAACCGGGGCCGTAGTAGCCGGACCTTGGCGTACCCAGATCCCGCGAGGCGCAGCACCCTGTCTCCTATCATTATGACATGCAGATGTGTTGACTACTTATATAAACATATCCAGTCGCTCGGAAGACGCTCAAGACAAACAGAATTTTGACGGAAACATCTCAGACAAAGACACAGAAAAAGCAACAACTTCAGAGAACAACGAAATTGCCTCGACACCGATCTGCGCCGCTTGGCACAGTGGAGAATGCGGCATCTCGCAGCCGAAGGCCACGCAAGCCTTGCCAAAAACCTGCCAAGCCTGGTGCCAACTGGGAACGTTACAACTATTCTACCGTAAAATACAGTGGCAACGCTATAGGGCAGAGTCGACAAGTGGCGCCTGTTTGTCCTGAACCTTCCATTCTTACAGGCTAAATATAGACAGTCATCAAACTGTGTTTAGATACGAGACAACCAATCACCAGCATCCCAGCACGCCAAGAATCAGCATCTTGAAAAGACTTCACCTTTTTTTTCTCGGCTCAGTAATAACATGCTGACTAGTACGCCCCACGACGATGAGCGTACTTGGGCCCCTTGACAAACTTGACAGGTTCTCGACCAGTCTGCACAGGAACGCCAGCCTTTAAGCTCAAACCATCAACATTGGCACCCTTGTCCAACGCCCAAAGACCAATGCCGATCCAATTGTCACCGCGATAGTTGAAAACACCTTCTGGAACGGGAAAGACTGACTGTGGGCCAACGTGACTCACATATCGACCATATTGAAAGCCGTTGACGTAAAGTAGCGCACGGTAAGAGCCAGTGCTTGCAGTGTTGTTCTTGAATTCGAAGGATAGCGGGATGTCGAAGTTGTCAGACGGCAGGTTCAGCTTTAGGTTAGCGGTGTAAAACGCCACACCTGGCCTCGATATACCCTTGAAGGGCGAGCCAGACTTGAAGTCGCTGAGAGGAGGGGATGGCAAGTGATAGCCCTGGCGCTCGAAAAAGAAACCTCCCTCATTGCGCGGACCGCGAAATTTGTCAACGTAATCCTCTCCGCCAAGGTTACCTGTGATCTTCCACTTGGAGATCTTGGTCGTCTCTTTACCAGAACTTGATTCAAGAGACCAGTCAAGAATACCACGTGGCTGCTTCCCTTCTTCCAAGCCAGGTACCCAATTGCCGTTCAGTCCCATGTTATCCACGATGACAGTCAGAACGTATTTCTTGCCTTTTTGTATCTTGGGAAGCGAATACGTTGTTGTGTCATTATTTCTAGGTCCTGAGCCAACAAATGATCCAAGGAATTTGTCGTCTAGCCACACTGAACTTCCGTATGACATGCCTCCAAAAGTCCAAACTTTGAACTTGGACTCCGCTCCATCAGCAGTGAAATGCCCTCGAAACAGGAGTGCGCCGGAATGAAATCCGTAGTCACCGCCGTAGAGAGACACAGAGTTGTTGAGAGGCCATTTCGAGTTGAAGGTCTTCTTCAGATTCGCATCCGGCCACTTGGAGTCATCGTAGTCTTTCTTCGCCTCAGGAAGCGAATCGACATACTTCCAATCCAGAGACTTCAGATCAGATATCTTGACATCTGGAAGACTAACGGATGGGTTTACAAGCCAGTTTCCGATTTTAGACTTTTTGTATGGTGTATCCTTGCCGTTGATCAAAAGTCGGGAAGTTCCTTTTGGTGCACCAATGATTTCCAACGATGAGGTGGCGTTGAAGTCGGCTTGAACTGAAAGTTGAGATCCTTTGACAGCGACAGAGCGAATCAAGTGAGCCCCATTGAAGATCACTGCCTTTGGGTTCATGACAGAGGATCCAAATGCAGCACGGTCGCCCTTGCCTGGGATTGTAGGAACCCAGTAGTTATAAGCAGCATTGCGATCTGACGATATTAGTTTTGCAACAAACCCTGATCAGAAGACTTACCCAGAAGATAAACGTGAAGTGATCCGATCTGAACGATGCGACGCTTCGAGCTAGTTTTGAACTGAAAGACGCTGGCTCCCTTCTTCGTCTCCATCTTGACACCATCACCCTCAATGACCTTCAGGTTGGAGCTACTCTTGATAGCGAACTCATGTAATTCATTGGGTCCTCCGTAAAGCACAAGAACAGTCTTGTCACCAAGATCTTTCCATGTGAAAACTTCAGCTGTGGAATACAAAACTTTGTACTTCCCAACTGGGTAGTCCACGACATGAATCTTCGAATCCCTGCCAGACAACGAAAGCGAGCCACCAAGTTGAGGAATAGTTAGCTGGCCAACCGAGGTTTTGACTTTGAGCATGTACGACGCGGAGCTGGTGGTTCGATAATCTTCGTGTCGCACAACGTAAAAGGCGTCGTCTTTCTTCGTGGTCAGTGCTGTCACTGCGATGTTCTTGTTGGTGGTGTATTTTGTTGTTGTGAAGTTGCTCGCTGTCGCTACAGCGTAGTTTGGCGAAACTGCGAGGAATTGACCCTGAAGTTTAATCTCTGAGTATTTCTCGCGGGCGATTGTGCGGTCCTCCTTGATAGCCTGCCTAAAAGTTAAAAATATTCCATGAAAGGATGGAGTCTTCCGACGTACTGCTCCGTAATCGTATGAGGTGTAACCATCAGAGTGACCAAGGTTTCCCCAGTTAGTGCCTCCCCAAGTCTAAACTGTCAGTAATCTTGTCATCGGCTTCGCTGGTTAGAACTAAGCATACCATGTAAATGTTGAAGATCGTGACACCTGCAGCGAGGTTGTTCTTGTAGAAGACGCGAGCAAATTCATGGTTGGTTAGTTCATAGCATTTGTCAAAGCCGGTACCTCCGGGAGGGTCGAAAGCGCCGCCTTGGAACTATAACGAGTAAGCGGTATTCTATTAATAGTAAAGGACAATACATACCTCGATGATTGAGTACGGAGTGTTGGGGCTCTTCTTTAGATGCTCTGCATGCCAAGTCGTTGGCAAGCCGTCCTTGGGCCACTTGTAGGGATTGGTCTAAAAACAGTGAGCAACGCGTGTGTTATTTCCCTGATTTAGACTCACGCAGTCAAAACCAACAGGATATCCGTCGTGTCCCTAGTCGAATTAGCAATGGCGACTGTGTACCTCAATACCACGTACGTATATATCAACAGCTCCCGGTCCAGTTCCTGGAGCACCGGTGCCACCTTGCCACGCGTCATTGTTGATAAGAGGCACAACTATACCAGCCTTACGAGCTTGGTCGTTGACGTATTTCAAGTAGTCGTGATTTGGAAACGGTGTTCCTTGAGCAGCACTGTACTCGTTCTCTGGCTGATACAGGATCACGGGTCCACCATTGGTGATTTGGGCTTTTGCGATGATGGCTCCCACCTTTGCAACGTAGCTGACACATTTTAGATATGAATTCTACAAGGAGAAAGGCGTAACATACTTATCGGTTGATTCAAGATAATCGGTAGCATTGGTCCTCAGGAATCCCTTAACCCTCTGCAACCAACCCGGAAATCCACCACCCGATACTTCAGCATTGATGTATGGACCAGGCCTAGCAAGAAGGTAGATACCCGCTTCCTGGGCGGCATCTATAAAGGGCTGCAGATCCAACGACCCCTCGGAACGGAACTCGCCTGGCTTACCCTCCAGAAGAGCCCAGTCGACATAGAACGAGACCATGTTGAAGCCCATCGCCTTGACTTTGTGGAACAAGTCGAGATACAGTGACGGCACAGGGAGACGGAAAGGGTGGATTTCGGCAGAGAACATGGTCACACGCTCTCCATTGATGAAGAGGGAATGTTCATCAAAGGTGACAATGTCTTGGAGAAGTTCTCTCTTGTAAGCATTGTTGATGATGGAGGATGGGCGGCCACCGCGGGGAACGATGTTGACAGCATGGCAGCCACAAGCCGCAAGGGCCGCGAGGAAGAAGTTAGACAGCTTCATCACTATATGATGCGACTCATAGTAGATGAGGTACCAGTCATGATAGTATTATGTGGTAATGTCTGTTATATATAAATCTCCGCCGTGGCTCAATCCGCCTATGCCGGCTCGTAACCCGGATTTACCGCTAGATGCATCTCGCATTGGTGGTGAAATTCAAGTCCGTTCCTCCCATGTCGTCATGAATCCTTGACCTTCCAAGTATATGAGAAAAGAGAGTTTTTACATGTTCAATTTATCCAGTACGTCAAAAGAGTTGCATGATGAGGGGTTCGAACGGGAGAATTGCCAAGCTTTGATTGGAGCTGCTATTAACACAACATGCAGATCATGACGAAGTGAGGGGTTGAGATGAGGTGGGATGATAGATCGCATGTCTCAATAAGCACAGAGGAACGAAAGGGTTGGAGGAAAATCACGGCCTGCATATGATCCTCTTGCAGGCATTAGGCATTAGTTGTAATTGAAAGGTAAGGGAATATTGCCATTGTCAATTGATGGCGAGGCACAGTATACTTGGATAAATGCGTTTTTAAACTATCAATTCACTAACGTAATCCTAACCCTGGATATCTATGCACCAAAAGCACTCATAAGCTTCGCGTGTTCTGCCTTGGTAATAGGGATGACAGTTCCATGTCGCGGGCTGGTAGGAAGCTTATAGTTGGCCGAGACCTTCCACGCAGGGCTGTCCAAGTTTGCTGTCTCAAGGGGCACATAACCACGACCACCATATTCATCCACAAAGAGATAGAACTTATCGCCGTTTACGTCCTTAGGATTGGACTTGAAGGCTGTAGGACCCTCAACAGCTTGTAGTCCAGCATTCTTGCCAATACAGGTGGCTTGGACCGACCATTTGCTGACGTCGGCAAGCAAAGTCGACGACTTTTCCTGAATAATATCAGTGCAGCCACTGACAGATCCTTCGTCCTTGGTAAATCGGTAGAAAGAATTGCCTGACTTGAGGACGGTAGTGTCGATGCGCGATGTCTTGCTGTCCTGCCAGATCTTGGCCTCGGAGAAGGTAACAAAGTCGCGAGTGAGAGAATACATCATGCGATGGTAAGAGTTGTCGGAGTGATCAGCTGTGTTGTACAGAGACGAAGCCCAGAACACGACATAAGAGTTCTTCTCGCTGTCCCAGAAAGCTTCGGGGGCCCAGGTGTTGCCGGCATTGTTGGGGGACACCTTGACGTGTCGCTGAGCAGACCAGGTGATAAGATCCTTCGACTCCCAGATCTCGAGATAAAGACTGCCTTTTCGGACAGCGTCGCCCCAGGATGTACCACTACCGATGGAAAGGTCGGTGGCGATGAGAAAGAACTTGTCGCCTTCAACAGAGCGAATAACAAATGGGTCTCGCAAGCCCTTGGTGCCCTTTGTTGAGCTCAAAACAGGCTTTCCGCCATTAAGCTCTTGCCAATCAAGTGCATTGTTGCCTTTGCTAGCAGCAAGATAGATCTTTTCGCCTGCAATCGAGTTGCCTGTAAAGTACGTAAAGGCATAGGCCTCGAAGGGCTCGAGCGCAGCTGCCCGACGAACATCATCAGTGTTGCGGAGGGAGACAGCTGATAGAGCTTCGTGGGCTTGAGGCAGGGAGGTGACACCTGAAGCCAGTGAAAGAAAGGCCAGGGACAGAGACTTGAAATGTAGGAGCATGATGAAAACGCGCTGTGGCCTGAGAGAATATCTCTATAAATTTGAGATCCTTGATTCTGCACTTCAGATAAGAATGCAGAAACGGAAGCTTTATATACCAATGCCACTAATGAACATACTCTGACTAGTCGTCAGTCCCACCATCCTCGTATCCATCCGTTCATTTCATAACCTTTGACTATTCCTGCTTTACTCTAGGACAAGCTCTTGGCAAACCTTTTAGAAAGGTGATTCCCTTTTGCACGCGACGTCATTCGGCAGTTATTACCCCGGATCGTCATCTTGTATCTACTCTAGGAAATGCACCCGCCCCCTGTCGATCTAAGACCTTGATCTTCTCCGCATATTTGCTAAATGCTTATTCGTGCGCCAAAATAAAGAAAGGACGAATTGCACAAGATTGGATCTTGGAATTCTAAATGTCTCGTTCCGTGACTAAATTGGTGCGGATGGATACCAAGAGTCATGTGTCCATGTAGATCGTTACTTGTTGTGTACAAATTGTTACGTTACAGGTACTAGATCTATGGACCTCGGGAGTTGGGAATTATTTACACAGGAAATTCCACGTGGGAGAGTGTCTTGACAGCAACATAAAACCTTACTGAGAGAGCTATATACGAGAACCATGTGATAAGAATATCAGCTGACCGGATACAGGGTATACACGGTAGATTGTAGGTGGAAAAGACCATAGCTACAGGGAGTGCTTGATAGTAACATCTGTGACCTGCAACAACTTTAATATATACTTCAATTTATTTCAAAAGACCTGATAGATGCTACTGGCCCCGTATCAAGAGCGGGTGTGCCTCCGTGTTGAGCACCCACCGCATCTTGCCATCGCTTCTCACCTGGACATCCAAGTCCTCTGCAAACATCAGGTACAAATATTTCAAAGTTTCCGCTAGCCAAAAACTTTCCATCTTATCCACAAACTCCCTGGTCTTGTCATCTGCGCTCTTCATTACACTTCTCAGCCCCGTGTATCCACCCTCAACCTTGCTCATCTTGTTTAGCGACTCGAAAGCCTCCCACGCCATGTCCTGCCACTTCTTGTCTCCCGTGGCTCGATATGCATAGTATAAGCTCTCTATCGTCTCGGGACGAAGGATATACTCGGGGTTGGTGTGGAAAAAGCCGCTCTTTTCGTAGAACGATTGCCACTTTGGGGGAGGTGGACGATTGGCGTGCGGTTCGACTAACGGGTTGTTGCCGTTGTCAATCCATCGAAAGGTCTCGGGGGCTATGCCAGCAGGGGTTTGACGGTAGGTTTCAAAGTATGATTCAGAAAGTTTGAGACCAAAGTCAACAAAGGTCTGGTTCTGGAGAAGAAGACCACCAAGGATCAGAGAGCCTCCACAAACGCTAGCCACTGTTGCTGTTAGCTCGCCTGCAAAAGTTAGAATTGTGCTAGTTAAAACTTACAGTGACTCGACATGGGAACAAGTGCGCTTCCACGCAGTTCTCCCAGAAAAGTCAACTCAGGACGTGTGGAAGGTGAAGAAGCCAGATACTTCATCGACGACTCAGCGGCCTGAATCCAGCTATCACCGTACTCGACAAACTGAACGGGATCATACGCGTACATCTTGATGAGGTACTCATAATAACTATCAGAACCACCACCCCAGCCGGCCTGATAGTCACCAAACCAGCCATCTCTGAGTTTGACAAATGTGCCGACGAGACCCGGAAGCGTGAAAGGTTGGTTAGTCTTGGGGTGGATTAGATGGTCTTGGGCACGCTGGGCAAGGGTAGCGTATGTCTTGTTGCCAGTGAGGTCACTCAGACGAGTCCATTCGAGAACGAGCGTACCGAAGGCGGTGATGGAGTTGTCGGTATTGCCATAGCGGCGAGGATTCGGATTAAAGATGACTTCATCGTCGGGGATGCCACTGGGTGTGTCAAAGGCGATACTGAGTTTGTCTGCAAGAGTCACAGCTACTTTCAATAGGTTCTTTTTGTCATGGGGATTCTTGACGAGATGTTTGTGGGAGCTTGAGAGTAGGTCGTAGGCTAGTGGACTCTGGATCAGCGAACCAACTTAGAGAGTCGGGTTAAGAAGGTCTCACCTGATAATAGCCCTCCGAGGTAACGAATTGTGGTTTCGAATAGTGAGATAGGCTGATTAGGTACTGCAGTAACAGTAAAGTCCGTTGCCGCGATCTGTTCCAGGATCTTGTTCACGATGACAGCCTCTTCCATGAGGATGGCCGTGCTTAGACCATCAACAGCTGTTGCACCCCAGCCATTTCTAGATAGTAGTTAGCTTATGAGCTTTTCACTGGCAATATCGAACGTACCGATCATCTTCATAAGTCTTACTAACTGGTAACAGCGTATCATGAGGCGCGGCGTACTTTTCGTATTTGTCCCATGAGAAGCGAAAAGCATCAATAATTGCCGCGGCTCGTTGCGCATCTCCAGGTGTCTTGACCAAGTTTGCGGACTCCTCAAGCTTTGACTGGCTAGGGTTTGGCGATCCGCCTGAGAAGAGGAATGATAGCGTGTGCCATAATATGAACAAAGCTCCGAGCCAGAGAAAGACTCTTTGCAGAGTTCGTTTGTTGCTTTCCTTCATACCTCTTACTTATACTTCAAGTTAAGCATGGATGATATTTTGACTCAGCGAATGTCTCTTGAGCAGGAAATAGGAGCAGAATCTCTTCAGAAAGATTAGATTCCCCTGAGCTTTTTCTTTCTCGAAGCTGAGACCTACTTTAGGGGTTGCTAAGCTGATCCTTATCAAGCCACAACCAGTAGCGCTTGTCTTTCAAGGTTAGTGCGCCGCTCGCTTGGTCTTTGATGGGCCAATTTCCCCTGTACTTTGCCATAAACTATTGCCTAGAGCTGAATAAACGCCCTGAAATGCACCACTCGCAACTAAAACCCAAGCGCTAAGCAAAAAGCAATCCAGAAGTCTAGATCGATTCCAGGCTAGACTTTGAGCTATCATTTTAGCTGCAAGGTACACTCAATCTTTAATCACATTTAGCTATCAATATTGGCTTGGCCAACAGCTGTGCCTCTTGACGTTCCACTTCCACTGGCATTGACAGCGGATTGGGGCTCGCTAGTCAGAATAGCTTAAAGAGTAGTTTGTTCCTTGATGCCAATAAGAGTTTTCTTCTTCTCTTCTCTCCAACGTTGTCGTTCGTACACTCTTTTACCATAGACGCTACGTCCATTACTATCGTTAATCTTCAGGATGCGTTTTGTTTCTCTCTGCACCATTGGTGCTGCATTGCTCCCTATGGTCAGCGCTGCGCCATGTAAACCCAGCAACCCTACTTCAGTTCTGTCTGCGACTACCACGGCTGATTCCGAGACACTCACGACTGCGACCGCTACTGAGACCGACTTTCACTCCACTGTTACCAGCGATGCCACCAGCGTTCTCGAGACTACCATCACGGAAACCGCTACTTGGTCTGAGACTACTACCTTTGCATCTGACTTTACCACCGAGTACTCTGCGACAACCGATGCTACATCAATCGAGGATTTCACAACCACAATCACCGAGATTCCTGAGCCCACCAACTTGATCCGGAACGGCGGATTCGAGGATGCCAAGAATGTTGACTGGGACACTCGAACCGGAGGTATCGAAACTGACTCTGACAAAGCTAACTCGGGTGATAAGTACGCGTAAGTATACCATTTTCCATATCCCTTGCAGAGACAACCACTTAATCTCGTGCAGCACGTTCGAGCTCGTCAACGCCGACGGTAGCGGAGGAAACACCCTCAACCAGACTATCAACGGCCTCGATACAGACCGACGCTACCGCCTCGCCTTCTCCGCTGCAATTTTCGATGACCCCGCCATTGTACTCGGTGAGAGCACTTGCGTCATTGAGGCTCTGCAAAAACAAACAGTGATTGACAGCTGGCCACTTAATTTCGCGGGGCTCAACGAGTACAAACCATATGACGTTACTTTCTCGTTAATCGATGAGGATCTTAGTCTGAGTCTACGACTTCGTTGCAATGGTCGCAACAAGGTTACCTTGTCTGTGGGTATCGACGATGTCTCTCTCTACGACGCTGGTCCAGTGCCCGACCAAGTTGTAACAATAACTGAATAAGTCGAAAAAATGACAATTTACATCTATACTTCACTTCTTGAATTACATATGGTTGAAGTTTCCTAGCAACAGCCCCTCTATGTGAAGTGCGATCGCCTAGGAGCTTCACCACTTCTTTAATACCCCATGCCAGATGGGATATCAATGTAAATAGTCACGTTCAATTATATATACGCAATAATGACACACGCAGAGAACTGGCTAAATCAATTTCAACACATAGAGGACGTGAAAGACTATCTTCATTAACCACTATATATGTATGATATATACAATAAGCGCAGTATCTACATCATACCTGGTATTGTACTAATACAACCCAGCCCACATGATTCCATGTAGCTACCGTCATAAATCCTTCGTTGTTTACAGCTTCTGGCCAGCAGTGCCGGGAATAACAGAAGCAACCTTCTTAGAGCCAAGAAGAGTAACCTTGTAAGGCAGAGAAGCAGCAGTAAGGGTACCCTTGGGGGCAGAGTTAACTGAGCCACCAAGATCAACATCGTCAACAACGGCATAACCGGTCTCCTTGGAGTCAGCAAAGAAAATGGCTCGCTCGACAGAGTTGGCGAAAGCAGAGCTCTGAACCAGGACTTGAGCACCCATGCGAGTGTTGACACCGGAGAGAAGGATCTTGTCCCAGTAGTTGTTGACAAGGTGAACAGTGGCGAAGCGGATGAGAGGCTGACGGCTGTTGACGTTCTTCCAGTAGTTGTTGGCGTAGGTGATGTGAAGCTTGCCCTTGTCCTGAGAAGCATTGTTATCGGAGTGGCCGATGAGCGAAGCCTTCCACTGTCGAGAATTTGGTAAGCAAATATGTTACGTTTTCGGGTTTGAATATTGACTTACGTGGTCGTGGAAGTAAGTGTTGGATACAGTGATCCAATCAGCACCGTGAGAGATGTCAAGAAGACCGTCAAGGTCATCCTTGCCGAGGCTCAGATCTCCGGAAAGATCACAGTGGTCAACCCAGACATTGGTCGACTCATCAATACCAATAGCATCGCCGTTGGAAGCATCAACTTTGGCGATCTTGAGGTTTCGGAGAATAACGTTCTTCTGACGACGAACGTAGAATCCAACACCGGTGAGTGCTGGAACCTGTTAGCCTAAGCACTTTCTTATCTTATGACAGAAAACTTACAGCTGCCGGCCGCGCCGATGATAGTCTTGTCAGACGAAGGACGAATGGTATCACTACCAGTGAACTTGCCATTGACGATAATGGTGAGAGGACCGGAACGCTTGGCAGCTTCCTGAAGAGCGGCGAGGGTGGTCACGGTAATAGTTTCGCCCTTGGCACCACCAGTAGTTCCTCCGTTCTGAGTGCAGTATCCAACGCTGCATGCTTCAGCGGCCTGACGCTTGATGTGTGCATCGCGTGTCTCGAGAGGCGAGCCGACTGCTAAAGTGGCAAAGACGGCTGTGAAAACCGAGGTAATCTTCATGTTGACGTGAAACTAGCGAGATTGCAAAGTTTAAAGAATTGACAGAAGCGAGAATCCGATATCTCCAGATCACAGTTTAGCGAGCTTGAGTAAGAGATGGTTGAGAGCTGAGATCCTGAATCTGTTGGATATTCAAGCCAAGACATCACGAAACGTCACGACTTCTTATAGAAATTTGAATCGTCAATAGACCCTATCGTCAACATGCATCACGACATAGCAACACTTCCAGATTGAGCCACGGACCCTGAAAGACAATGTCCAGATTCCCCCTTCTGGTCATGCCTTTGAATCACCCCAAGCTTCTATTGGGACAATAACGGCCTATTCGATCCACGATGCTCCATTTGTGAAACAACGAATTTGAAGGTCGAAAATGAATGCTACCCTTCATTCAAGAATTATAGCATGGTGATTTGTTATTGGTGGAGTTGGGAAAAGAAGTTTGCGGCGGTTGGTGGATGATTTCTGGGGTAATGACGATCTTCTGTAATACTACGGATTTCGGCATCGGCTTCTTGGGACGTAAACACTCCGTCTGGGGTAGTGGATGGTATTCAGCTGGAGGCTGTGATTTCCAAAGCGAAACTTTATGAATGCAACTTCGTTCAGTTGTATTCCTTGTGTAGATAACTTCGTCATTGTCTATATGTGAAGTTCAGTAAAGTTATACCGCAAAATATCTTCAACATCTGTTTCTAGCTGCGTATCCTTCTTGTTAGTGAGAACGGGGTTTGAACTCCCATGACGTTGCAAAAAAGCGGCATACCCCAAAGTCTGGGGAAGACAGTGGGGGGCGTACCGTCCCATCTCTATCCGATACGAGATAGTTTAAATCCGAACACCGATGCTGGCTGCAATTCACGCGGAGCAGTCCCTCATAGTACAGAACTGTCTCAAAGCATTTGGGGGTTGCATCAAACCCTAGTCTGTTCTTCAGAGTTTTTGGTTCATGTTTGTGACGTTGCACTTTTCTGGGTCTTGACCTCGTTAAGATCAAGTAAGGAAGTAGGGTAGTACGATATGTTTGTTTTGTGCGTGGGTTGTAGGTCCTGTTGATTTTGAAGTTGAATATTCCTTTGCATGTTTTTGAGAGATATTAATTAATATCTAAGGAGAATGACTACAATGATGCGAACTTACTAATAAACTTGATTGTCAACCTAGATTTAATATCGATAGAGTATACAAGCATCATCCTGACTATGGTCTAACGATCCGAACAAGACAGTAGTCACCCTATAGCTCTAGTATGATCCTCTCGGCCGCAGCCGTCGGCAATAAGCTATACATCATGAAGTATAGCAATGTATAGCCGAGTGGAGCCTCAACTGAGACTCTTTGAAATGGTTTGAGATCTTATCATTGGACATATACTGCAGTTGCTCTGATTGCACAACCTTGGCGGTCCGTCAACGTTCCCTCAACGTTTCAGCAACACGTGGAAAGTCTTGCATTGATCGCCATGAGACGCTATATTCTCTCCAGGATATATAGATTATGCAAGATCTGTCTTGCTAATTGGATACCCAGACTGTTGGATCATGCACTGAATGGAAGCGATCGTGGGTCTTGATTGCAACATGTGATCGTTATGCAGTTTTACGTGTCTCCAGGTAGACGAAATTGCTGTTGTCTATCGGGTTTCACTCTCTGGCAGAGATTTTGACCGCAACAGACTCCGACTTCACTTGTTAAGACATCGCAGCGGAGGGCTGAGGACATATTCTCTCGAGGCTCCCAGGTGCAAGATGTTTTCATGTCAAGGTTTGGGGGCGTTACATCACCCCCAAATACCCCCTGTCAACGGATGGATCAACCCCACAAACGTTGGATGCAACGGTACCTCGAACGAGTCAATAAGCATATTCTAGGCTCACATGAGCATCTAAGCTTATACCAGCCACGTTAATGAGTTTATCGGTGAGCTTATTTCACTTTAGTTCTCTTGTCTGATCTGGGGAATCTTACCCCTGTCGTCGATACGCGTGTTGATTGATGGAAGAAGTTGCAGATAACGGAGAAACCTGTATTCCACGAATTAGATTCTCTACTGGCCAGAAAACCATGCACCCCGCCTTTTCAACCTCCCCCACAAAATGTTCAGTTCTTCAACGCCAAGAAAAGAGACAAGTTAAGCATCCCCAGATTCTGTGTCAAATACACGAGATGCCAAGCATTGGAGAAGGAACCAGCAGGATTTTGTTGAAGATGATTCATGGAGGGAGTTCCTCCGATATGTCGCCAATATCTTAGTGCTTCCGGGACGGGGATTAATGGAGATGCACACTAAGCCCGCTTACATTTCCAAGCCATTGGAGCTGTGCGATCGAGCACCGCAGATATTGCTCGTCTGTGCGTACACATTTGTTGATGATATGAGTCCAGGATCACACATATTGGGGTACATAGGAATAACTGTTGAGAAGAAATAAATGTATATAAGGAACTTATACCCTTCAACGTTGAATCCTTTCTGGTACAAGAACCACAATATCTTTTCAAAATCACCCTTCAAACAAAGACTACCCTCACATCCAATATGAAGGCATCACTCCTCCTGTCCCTACTTCCCCTTGCCCATGGCGCTGCCATCGACACCCGCCAATCCAAAACCGGCGATGGCAAGCAGGGCGACACAGACGCTACACAAGGCGATCTTAGCGAAAGACCACCACCAAGATTCCCATTCCCCATCACCAAGTTCCCCGTCGCCAAAGAGACAGTGGTCTTCAAAAACGCCAAGTACATCATGCCTGGTGAGGTGTTTGACGGCAAGATGAAGCGTTATGAGCGTCCAGAGGGAAGCTGCAATGAGCAGGCGGAGGGTACAGATGCTGATACCGTTTTCAACTTGATGCCTGGAGCCACTATCCGAAACGTCATTATTGGAAAGCATCAGGCTGAGGGTATTCATGCTTTGGGTGATGCTTGGGTTGAGAATGGTATGTTCTATCCTGTTCAATATTTTGATTCAAGAATTATACTAATTGTTCCCAGTTTGGTGGGAGGATGTTTGCGAGGATGCCCTCACATCCAAGGGTCTCAACACACAACTGAGAGTCATTGGAGGTGGAGCCCGAAGTGCCACAGACAAGGTATGTATTGAGTGCATCTTTGGGCGACCAACACTGACATGTTTAGATCTTCCAAGACAACTCTCTCGGTGGCAAGTACAACATCACCGGCTTCTACGCCGAGGGCTTCGGGACATTCTACCAGTCCTGCGGCAACTGTCTCAACCAAGCCAAGCGCAACGCCACCATCCAGAACGTCGTTGCCAGAGATGGCCTTCGGATGGGAATTGTTAGTCATCACTTCGATTTACCATATGAATCCTACTAACCTCATTCCAGATCAACCCCAACTTTGGTGATGAGTTCCGTCTCAAGAATGCTCAGATCGACAACGTCACAAGCATCTGTGACAAGGAGATTGGAAACAATGTGCAGACCGTTCCCTACTATATCGGAAACGGACCTGATGAGAAGTACGCCTTGTACAATGAGACGAGGGATAACATCACCAAGTTCAAGGGTGAGGTGAAGTTGGCTTATGAGCCTGAGGACCCCTATGAGTGGCTTGAGGAGTTTTGGCCTGAAGGTTTCAACTAAGTTTGACACTGGATTTAATGATCTTAATGATTCCAGGTGTTGATCTAGGGAAAGACATGATCCTATGATGATAATATTTACACATAATTCAGGTATATATTTAGCTACGAATGAAATCTTACCAAATAGATGTGTAGGCAACTGTAGATATTCAAGGTTGTTGTCGACTTTCCACTCACGTCAGTGGCAGGCATTTGTGACATCATGAAGCGTTTCAATAGCAAGGCAGGTATAATGACAACATGATTGACTGCGGGGCATATCAATGCGAAACTCTTCACCATCACATCAATTGGGTACAAGATTTCATTGCATGAACTGTTTCTAATAACACAATCCAACAAACTGAAACTCTTTCCAACATGCTCTGGCGATATTCACTACTATTTGCCGCACAGTTTGGTAGCGTCATCGGCAATGGACAACATGTGCTTGGATCCAGCGGGGATGGCCTGAATCGAATCCGAGACAAGTACAAGGGTCCAAAGCCTCCTGTCACTCATCACAGCTAACATCTTTAGACTCCTAGAAGCTGAGATCATTCCGACCGTTATTGATGATTTCCCCCCCGCTCTTGGGTTCCGCGCGTCATGGAAACACGACTCGGCTGATCTTGGCAATACTCTCAAACCAAAACATCTGAAAAAGGCGCCAAAAGTCCATCTTGACAGGGTTGAGTCAGATGATTCACTCGAAACAATTCTGAAGAAGCATGCCACATATGTCGTCGTTCTCACTGATCCGGACGCACCATCTAGAGACGACCCTAAATGGTCCGAGTTCTGCCATTGGATTGCGACTGGAAGGATGAGTCCTTCATCAACGACATCGAAACATAAACTGAAAGATATTATCAAGTATAAAGCTCCCGCTCCGCCGCCAAAAACGGGAAAGCACCGCTACGTCTTCTTTGCATTCATCGCAGCCAACGGAACGACTGAGAAACTCCATCTAACTAAACCGAAAGAAAGGGAGCATTGGGGCTCAAAGGATTCTGGACATGGAGTTCGTGAGTGGGCGCTTCAAAATGGTCTTGCTCCTGTTGGTAAGTTTGGTCACATATAAAGGTTGGATTTGGCTGGGCTAACCATACTATAAAGCTGCGAATTTCATATATGCAGAGAACGAGGAGCAGTAGCGTACACCCAGATTCACATGTCAACTGCCAGTCTCGATGTATGTTAACTTTAAAACGGAAGCTGAATTGCACGCATTTTGCCGATTCCTTGATTCTGAACAACAACATCTTGTTGCAGCATGTCATTTGTCCGTTTCCACTCGCCCATCGGCCAATCTTCCTATTTCAGAACCCGAGCGGCAATTTGATCGTCCCCGCATCTACCAAGACTCCAAGCTATCCAATTAGGCCCACGATTGACACCACGAACAAGATGGCATCCATGTATTCTAGTAAGCTTAAACAAGCAGGTCGGCAACTAAGAATTAAGGTACTGCCGCGCACTACCGATGTGTAGCAAATCAGTTGAGTGAAAGCTGGTGCGTGACCTTGGAATTCGCGCTGTCAGTAGAGATCATTACTCCATTAGGCAGGTAGCCAATTCGACTTGTAGCCTTGGCACCACAGCTGGAGACAGTCAACCGTTATAATGCATGAATGCTAGAGTTGCAGAATGGCTTTTGTAATAGGTGCCCAAAAGACATATAAATAGTTGTTGACGGCGTCATGAGGGAAGGTTCTACAACAAAGCACTTTCCCTAGCTGTCCAAGTTAAAGCCTCCTGCTCAACATCTTGACAACGGTGTACAATCTTGAATCCTCCCTTCTTCATCAACTATCTCTATCATATCAAGATGAAGTTCATCGCTACAGTTCTCTCCGTCCTTCCAGTAGTCCTCGCTCTACCAACAGGCGAAGATGCATCCATCTCAAAGCGCCAGAGCGTGAACACAGTGACAGACCAGCTCCTCTTCAGCGTTACACTCCCACAATTCACTGCTCGTCGCAACGCCCGCGATCCTCCCACTGTCGACTGGACCTCTGATGGTTGCACTTCGTCCCCCGACAACCCATTCGGCTTCCCTTTCGTCCCCGCTTGCAACCGTCACGACTTTGGCTACCACAACTACCGCGCCCAGAACCGCTTCACAGTGAGCGGCAAGGCCCGTATCGACAGCAACTTCAAGACCGAGTGAGTAAACCAACGATCCATAACCTAACAACAGGTTGCTAATGAGTTTTACAGTTTGTACTTCCAATGTCAATCTTCGAGTGTTTCTGGTGTCTGCAGAGGTCTTGCCGATGTCTACTACGCTGCTGTCAGAGCCTTTGGCGGAGACGATGCTACACCTGGCAAGAGAGATGAGGACCTTGTTAAAGAGTACGAGGAGAAGGTTGAGGTCTACAACAAGCTTGTTGAAGAGGCTCAGGAGAAGGGAGACCTACCTCGCCTTGACTAAGGTGTTGGTTGAATTAAAAAGAAAGTGTATTCTCAGTGTTCATTGTACATACATCCTTACGATACATATTTGAGTTATGATAAATGTCAAATGGCTTAAACAAGCTATGTCCTTGAAAAATTATCGAGACATCTAGTGACTTTCAGTGCCGTGTGTATTAGATCTCTAGTCACATCTTTCGGCACAGTGAGAAGTGCGTCTTGTTGCTGTTGATCCAGACCGACGCCACAGACTCACCAACTATGAGGCACAGACAAAATGCAACCGCCACGAAATAATATTGAGCAAGTTATTTCATGTCGCTACAGAGTTGATGTTACTAGCTGCTAAGGAGGTGCTAACAATATCTGAACTACGTTATCTGGTATTAGAACCCTTCCACATTCTCGAAGACAATCCATAACTACCTAGATCCAGAGAGGTACCTTGTGTCATAATGAGGACTAAATTCAGAGATTAATTACCTTATGCGTCAGCTTGTTAATGTAGATAGAGGATCTTGAAGAAAATGTGTATTGAGACAAGAGCTGGTTCAGCAAAGACGTCAAGTTATTTTAAAGTTATCAGCCAGTTAAGGCTGTAGTAGCATTGTAGTACTACTGGCATCCATGGGCGTTGCTTTATTTCATGAGTTTAAACAGTAGCGTACTGATGAGATGTGTGCAGGAGATTGCAGCGGTAGATACTTAGCTTGACCCTCAAGTATCATTTTGCCATAAATCCTTACTTATAAGATGTTTTTTTTTTACAAAATGATAATAAAGGAAACGATACCTACAACGTCGAGGTCACTGGCAAGAAACATTATCCATGACAATGTGTCAACTCAACTCATACATTCAGGGTAGATACAGCCCACCTGGTCTAGACGGCACGATTGGTTTCATTGGAATGAGATTGAGCATGCTGTTAGACCTAACTATTATAAGAAAGGAACAATTGGAATTAAAGTCAAAATGGCTTTCTGAAAATGTCACCTGACTTGTCGGCCGGATGGCAAATATCCGTATCCGGAGATCGAGATCTCGACCGAAACATGGTTCAGATCCCCTGAGTCCAGTGTCTGTCGAGTCATGGCACAAAATGACAGAGCTTGCCTCAAAACACTTTAGAACACGGGAAACCTTGCATCTCATAATACACATTGCCTCTCAAAGTCTCAGTCTCGAGTTCCCGGCCGAGTTGACAATTATTAGTGTCTTAACTCTCGATGTTCTGACCAATAACTCGGCCGGTCTAAAGCCGGTCATTCCTCCGGAAATTATACCCGGCATCTCCGCTGGAGACTGAGGCTCGACCAGTCACGACGAGTCATGGTATCGCGGATCTATGCCCAAGATGGCAACTAGATTGCCCATTCTCAAGCGGGGCGTAAATTGCGGAGGAGTCTTTTGGCTGGCAACGGGCCTGGACCTGGTTGGATTTATGTGTCGCTTCCCCGCGAACACGGCAGTCTGACAGATTGTGACTGGTAAGGAAACGAAACCCTTTTTGTCGCCTTACCACTCACCCGTTCACATCTAACTACGATACTGTTGGATTAAAAGGGGGCTCTGCTTTTCAGTGGGACCCTTGACTCCTTGTTCTGCTGTGCCTTATATACATCCGGTCCATGATCGCCCCTAGGATGCAGCTAAAGGAACAAAGCGCGACCGAGGCCAAACCATATCACGACGAGTTTTTACCCAACCCAAACTCAGTCCTTCTATCCCCTTTTTTCGCTTTGCATTAGTTCATCATCAGCAATGGTTACCGAAACACAAGTCACATCCGTAAAGGCACCCAAAGCGCGTGTTCGCGTCGTGGAAGGCTCGTGCTGGCCCTGCAAAAAGCGACGTATCAAGTGCGACCTCGCCAAACCGACCTGCTCCCGCTGTGTCAAAGTTGGCGCGGCATGCGACTACAACCAGCGTCTCATCCGTTGGAGCACTCGGCCCGCTGTCACGGTGCCGGCCATTTACCAAATCGCTACGGCAGATGAGCAACTTGCTGGCTCTCTCGCTGTCTATGAAAAGCGGTCCCTGGATTACTTTCACGGCCGTTTCTGGCCCTTGCTCACGACATCAACAAAACCATGTGCCCCACCAACCATAATTGCACTGCGGCATCGCGTTGTGCTTCTTGCTACATGTGTTCTTGCGGACTCTCATCGGTGGTTACAAGATGGAAGGAATAGCAGGAGTATTCTCAATGTTAAGAGGGCCGAGTGTTTGGCTGCGCTGAGGGCGGAAGTTGACGGTTGTTGCTCCAAGGACAATGGATCCTTGCAGACGCTACTTTTTGCGGTACTGCTACTTTATTTCAACGACGGGTTCCTCGAGTGCGCGCCGACATCGTCATCAACGTCAAGTCACAGAGATGGAGTGCTGGCTATCATTAACCAGTTGGGTGGCATGACAGCGGTCCTGGGGACAGGACAAGATCCTCTTCACATGATGCTATCCGAATTTGCGACTACCGATCTCACGAGAGCGATATTGACAGGCCAGCCTCCATCTTTCCCACCTACGATCTGGGAAGTGGTGGACCGAGGTCCAGTCTGGTGGGGACGAGACACGCAGGGGTACTGTTCATTATCAACAGTATTCCAGGAAATGTCCAGCATGGCGTTTTACATTCAGTCAACAACAAACATGACCGAAGAATTCTCCATCGAAAGAGTTCGTGTTTATGAAGCCGCTCTTCGACCTACCTATGCTCCGCTCGCCGTGGAAGATGTATCATCACCGCGAGCTTCGCCTGTCAATCAACCACCAATCGAGTGTGACAAAGAATCGGCGCAAGCATACAGTCTTGTGCGCCTATTTCAACACGCAGCATTAATCTACCTGTACCGCGCTGTCTGTGGCCTCCCGGTGAACCATCCTCTCGTACAGCAACACACCCAATCCTGCCTCGACAGTATCTTCAGTATTCAAAAGCCTTCCAAGGTTCTCAACTGCGCGGTTCTGCCTATTTGCATCGCAGGTGCACACTCACAATGCCCTAAAGAACAAAAGATGGTTCGCACATTCGCGGGGTTTATATACGACGAGATTCGCTTCGCATCTGTTCATTCGGTAATCGCGGTTTTGGAAGATATTTGGAAACGAGCGCCTAACGAGACGATGACTTGGAATGAGATGTTTATGAACTTGAATGACCAGGCACTTGTGCTCTAGGTTCAGGTTGGGTGCATGTATATAATTAACGAAGTGGATGGAGTTGGTCATTTTTGTCTTTGGTTTAGGCGTCAGCATGATATGATTGAGGTAAACCTCTCTTATTGTAGCTGGTATGTTTTGCATCCAAGGGCAGCGCAATTTATGTCCTCAAAAGATGCTCTTGATAACCTACTCATTAATCTTAAATATCCCACTGCATCAAATCGTATCCTCCTTTGCCCAACACACATCGTCCTATCTGATGGTCCAATCTCGAGTACTTCACTGTTCACCATCAGGTTCTCCGCTAATGCGAACCACTATCTTTCCTCTGGACCTGCCTCCTTTCAAACTCGCATAGGCCCTGCCCGCATCCTCCAAGACAAACCCCTCCTCGACAATAACCTTCACCTTTCCTTGCCTAATCCATTCAGCCATCTGTTCAAAGTCCTGCCGATTCGCAACGACTGACTGAAATTTAAATATTCTCTTTCCACCACCCAACCATCGAGGTAGCAATTTGATACATATAAGAGTCCTGATGAACTGAAAGATGGGTGGGAAGCCAACGCAGATGTAGGATCCTTCCGGTTTGAGGTAGTGATGTGATTGCCAGTATAGACTGGGGTTGCCAAAGATTGTGTCATAGACCAGATCAAACTGCTCCTCCCTGTTCTTTAACATGGTCAACACGTCTTCAGACTTGTAATCGATGGTCTCATCAGCCCCAAGAGCACGACAGAACTCAGCATTCAAGGCTGAACAAGTAGTTGTAATATGTGAACACCCCAAAGCCTTCGCAACTTGAATCGCAAATGTACCGACACCACCGCTGCCACCATTGATGAAGACCTTGTCTCCCGGTTTGATGACGGATGCAAGGTATTGCACATTAGTTGCTCCACAAATTCCAATACATGCCGCATCCCTTAAAGACACTCCATCTGGCACCGCGGCCAAACCCTCCTCCCCAACTACAACATACTCTGCCATAGTTCCACCGGTCGGCAACTCGGTTCTCCCAAAGACACGTTCCCCGGCCCCGAAATCTTCAAGTGTAGTGGATATAACTGTTCCAGAGTAGTCAAGACCTGGTGTAACAGGCTTGGTAAATAGCAGGCTTGCCAATGGCATCTCGGCAACTTTATAATCTAGATGATTGACTGATGCGTACGCGACTTTGACAAGCGTGTGACCGTTTGCTAGACTGTGGGAGTCTTCCGGGAGTTTGGCATTGACGGTTAACTTCAGGTTTTTTTCGATTCCGCCTCTGATCGTGCGCCATTGAGCGGCCTTCATTGTAAGCGGGATTGTATTATTTGATGCCATGGTAGACGACGTTGGGTCAATTTCTTTCGGAAGTCCCAACGGACAGGAAACGAAACTGTGGCAGAATCAAGGTGAGATAGCCCCCTCCTGTGGCAATCCTTATACAATGAAATGGATGGTGGTAACGTGCTCAATCAGATCATGGTGTGATGTGGTATTGGCTGAGCTGAGCTGATAAGTGGTGGGCCAATCCAAGTTGAGGGGATCAACGTGGTGGCTGCATATGACCGGTTATATGCCTAAGTCCTTCGTATTCCTGCCTGAGCATACTGCAAGTTCACCTATTTGATGCCCAGCTATGCCACCGGAACTCACTGCTTCCGAATTCTGTAATTATATCAGCTGTGTCGTTCATGAGAGTCTGTTTAATAGTACCCAATGTTTTTATAGTCGGGTTTGTACGTGTCTTCATGAACGTAATTTGATTTTAATCCAATATATATTGAGTCTATTGTAAAATGGGAGCCAAATAATGACTAAGAAAAAGTAGAGTCTATGTAACTTGAGACTAGCCCAGGACATGTTTTCCAGCTGGCACTACTCCTGCTGCAATTTGACGACTGTCTGTCTGCCTGTGCTGATAAGGGCAATTGCAAAGTGAACCACCTCTTTCGTTTTTCTGACAGCCTTCATCACCATCTAACTTTTAAAATTAAGGGTAGTTAAGGTATCCCTCCTCACCAGGCTGGATGGTACCGTTGGCGATAGCGGCAGCATGACCGCGAGCCATGTAACCAGCGATGGGGAAGTACTGTCCGAGCCAAGGGTAGATCTCCTTGGAACCGGGGGTGTTGCGCCAATCCCTCATCAACTCGCAAATGATGGAGAACAAGCTGACAACCTGGACACCAGCGTCGCGCATGCGGTCGTTGGAAACATCGCGGATGAGAGGAGTGGTGGTACCGGAAGCCTCAATGTTGGCCCAGACAGAGTAGCCTGCGTCACGGAGAGACAGGGCGAGGAATGTGGTACAGACATCGGTGGTGATACCAGCGAGGATGATCTGGGACTTGTTGGTGGCCTTGACAGCCTGCTGGAATTCTTCGCTGTCCCAAGCGTTGACCTGGCCTTGACGCTGGACAAGGGGAGCCTTGGGGTACATTTGGCGGATCTCACGCATGAGAGGACCGTTGGGGCCTTGGGATTGTTAGAATATGTAGTTTTTATTGTGTGGAACAAACTTACCCTGATCAGCGGAAGTGGTCAGGATGACGGGCATGTCGAAAGCCTTGCCAATGGCAGCGTGGGCCATAGACTGGTGGTGGTACAGAGTAGGGTCCCAATCGCGAGTCAATTGGTAGAGACCCTCCTGGATGTCGACAACGAGGAGAAGCTGTATATATTAGCATACAGTGGAGGAACTGTTCAAGAAGCTACTTACAGCATCGTCCTTGTCAAGTCGCTCGTACTTGTAAGCAGCTTGCTTGGCAAGGGCAGAAGCAGACAGAAGGCCGGCGGTGAAGATGGAAGTGAACTTCATATTGTCGGTTTTTGGAGAGAGATGGGCTTTCTGGAGGTACTGAATCTGCTGAGATGGCTGTTTGACCCTGTCGAATAACCTTTTAGATCTGGGCATGAATACAGCCTTATATACTCAATGTTTTTCCTATACGCGCATAGAATTCTGCTTTTCTCCCATAACCATGTCCCTGTTCCAGTTCCCATGTATTCCATACACTGCATCAAGGGTCCAATGCAGAGTCGGATTTTGAATCCGACTCAGCGGCCGAACGTATAGAGACGCATATTGGCTAAAGAGTCTGAGGCTCTGATATGCTATCGCACAAAAGCCACTTACAACAGTTTTGCAGCCACAGTAAGATACGAATATGCATAATATGCGGCCCGCTTGCCAGTGGGTGTATTGTCATACGCTTGTAAGCTGTTTAGACCGGTTTGTCATCATGAAGCTATACCTTCTTGAATACCTTCTCCCCACTCTGTGCAAGGTTTAGTCAGCTGTAGTCAACAGCTTGCTCAGCAATTAGACCCAGTTTGAGTACGACGGGGAGGGAACAAATATTCTTGTATAGCATTCCTCAGCGAATTATCAACATGGGAACTAGGAATTAGGTTTTTGTAGTGAGAATGTCGATTTGGACCCTGAGATCACAGTGGATCGTGCTTCTTTGTCATGGCGGGGTCGACAAGGCAGCGATATTTCCAATACATGCAGAGAACCCTTGATCGTAAGGGTACCAATGATAACTGACGGACCAAATTCTCCTACAAGATATATTCACCGATGCATGCTTGCATAATATTGATTGCCGGAGTAATATCCGGACGTGTAAACGTCATGATAGTGTAACACTGCATGAGAGTAGGACGAATGAATGAGAAGGCGAAAGCAGCAAGATTAAGCGAGAACGATAATGGTTGTTTCCTTATCCATTCACTTGACATCCTGGGCCTCTTAGACTCCTGGGATCTGTCACGAAGACCACCAAGAATGAAGGCCCATGTTACAAAGGACAAGGGTATTAGGGTCTACCACATCAACTCATGAAATAGGGTAGCATATGCCATAAAGATTTATGACTAGTAAATATAACTATAAGAGAACATAATCTTGACTCTGTCATTGTGTTATACCCAGATAGGCAAATAGAAGAGAAGCATTTTTACGGTATACGCTACCCAAGTTCATGAGTTAGTTGATGTAGTATAGTTGCCTCGTGACAAACTATTTTCATACTCGCAACTCTCATTCACCTGGGCAACCCCCCAATCTATAGAACAAGACCAATTTATTTCGTCACTTATCCCTTGAACATTAGTAATGTGAAGTGAAGTCATATATAAATGACACTGAACGGGATATTTCCGTTAAATCAAGGCGAGATATAGTCGACGAAAATTCTTGAAAGTCAGTAAAGGTTTATTCAATACTGGTCAAATTAGGTTCTGTATTTTCTAGAACCTATGCAAAAATGCATGATGGGTGATGGATGACTGCAAATCCATAGAAATAGGTTCTCCTAAGCTGTGGTATTTCACCATTCATTAGTCAATGGCGATTCCCTCATCTCGTCTCAATGGGCAAGCGATAAAACATTCATTTACATGTAGCTGAAATCAATGAACAAATCCAGTCCATCAAACCCTATTTTCCAATTCTTCCAAGATCAATTACGCTGAGGTTACTCAGCCAGTATAAAGAACGAATGGATGAAGATATTTCCTTTCTCAATGTAGTATACAACGCCACGGGTCAATATCAGCTTAACAAAGCATCCACCACAATTCGCATATGTCAGATGGGATCGCTGAATGGTGCCAAACTAGGATGCGCGTCGGAGAATTGCCAAGCGATTGTCAGCTTGAACTACAAGTCATCTTTGTTCACAAGTCCGAAATGGGCAACTAGCTTACATGATGACGTTGGGATACACAGAGCCTCATCTCGACGTCTTTGATACTTGTGAAAGACTGTTTGTGAGTGTGCGACTCAATATATGGATGAAACTTGATGAAAGGCATGTGACTCAGTCAAGATGGTGCGTCTGATCTCAGGAGGTCGCCGAGCTGAGCCTGCACCTTGTACAACAGTGCTATGTAACAGTGTGTATTGACGAAAGTTACAGTGGGTTAAGCGCTGAAGTGATGAGAGACAGATACTAATGCCCAATTCTTCGTTCGCCTCTCAGCAACTAGTTGGATCTCCAACCCATCCCTTCCTCCGAAATAAATACTATTGACATATCCCCAGTCCTCCACGTTCGCAACCGCCTCCGCAAAGGCCATCCGGACCCGTCTCCGCAAAGCAGCTCCCGTCGGAACCGCAGTCTGTCCATCAAGTCGGCGTTCAAGTGCGGGGTGGTTTGCGTTAATGATGGTTACAGCTAGCGTAAGCGGGGGATGATCCTCAGTAGACCCAATTTAGCAGTAGATTTGCTTCGAAACGTGGGGAAAGGTCAGGTAAGTTGACGAAACAGTGCAACAGCCTCACTGGAGAGTCCAATAGAATTGCTGAGATATTGCAATTATCTGAGGTCAAAGTGCCGAGAGGGTTGAGGCCAGGGCTTCTAAACTCTACAGTACAGATTGGCTATGTCTCACAAGCTGCTGCATGCAAAGACAACACAATACATAAGGACAGATCTTCCCCTCAGTTCAGTCAACAAACTCTATCCCTCTTCATTACCATCTTCTTGTCAACTTAACTAACGGACTTCATCATGGGCGATATCATTCCTCAATCTATCCCTCGTACTTCCCGTGCGTGGGCAGTCCCAGGCTCTACCAACATCATCCCAGCCAAATTCCCCTCTGCCTCGCCAAAGCCCACAAGTTCCGACCCGCAAGAAATTGCCACCAGCGTAGTCAACGCGTTCAACAAGGCGTTACAGAGCAAAGACTACCCCGCTTTATCCCAACTCTTCACAGACGATGGCTTCTGGCGCGACCACCTTGCGCTTACTTGGTCTTTCCGAACAGTCCAAGGTCCAAGCAATATTTTGTCATTTCTAAAGACATCTTCCGAATCAAAGAATGGCTTTCGCTTGGCCAAAATCGGTCTCGATACGACCTCTGCATTGAGAAAGCCTCAAGCCATCCCCATCGATGGCAAGGGTGAGGTGCAAGGTATTCAATTCTTCTTCACGATCGAGACCGTTTTGGGTACAGGATTGGGCATTGCGCGATTGGCAGAGGTCGACGGGCAATGGAAGATTTTCACATTCTACACACGCATCAATGATCTCAAAGGCCATGAAGAAACTGTCAATGACCATCGACCTCGTGGCGTCGAGCATGGCGGTATGCCTGGTCGAAAGAACTGGGCTCAGCGAAGAGCCGAGACAGCCGAATTCAAGAAAGACGACCCACCTGTTCTTATCATTGGTAAGCTACTCTTACTCAAACAATTGCTCTTTATCGCTAACAATCCCAGGTGCTGGCCAGGCTGGTCTCACTGCTGCTGCCCGACTTAAGATGCTGGGCGTCGAAGCCTTGGCAATTGACCAGAATGACCGTGTGGGTGACAACTGGCGAAAGCGATATCACCAGCTCGTCCTTCACGACCCGGTCTGGTATGATCACATGCCATACCTCCAATTCCCGCCTCAATGGCCAATCTTCACACCAAAGGACAAACTGGCTCAGTTTTTTGAGGCATATGCTACCCTTCTTGAACTCAACATCTGGATGAAGACATCTCTTATCGACACCAAGTGGGACGAGGCTACCAAGACTTGGACTGTCACTGTTGAGAGGAAGAACGACGATGGCACAACTGAGAAGCGAACACTCCACCCTCGTCACATCATTCAGGCTACTGGTCACTCTGGAAAGAAGAACATGCCCGATATGAAGGGCATTTCCGACTTCAAGGGTGATCGTCTTTGCCACTCGTCTGAGTTTTCTGGTGCAAAGGAGAACAGTCAGGGTAAGAAGGCCATCGTTGTAGGCTCTTGCAACTCAGGACACGATATTGCCCAGGACTTCCTTGAGAAGGGCTACCATGTGACAATGGTCCAGCGATCTACCACCCACGTCGTTTCCTCAAAGGCAATCACCGATATCGGACTCAAGGGTGTCTACAGCGAAGATGGTCCTCCCGTCGACGATGCCGATCTCCTCATTCACGGACTTCCCATCCCCGTCTTCAAAGCCCTCTCTGTTGAAACCACCAAGAAGCAAGCCGAATGTGACAAGGATCTTCTTGACGGCCTCGACCGTGCCGGCTTCAAGGTGGACGCCGGTCCAGATGCTGCAGGACTCTTGATGAAGTATTTCCAGCGCGGAGGAGGCTACTACATCGACGTCGGAGCATCACAACTTATCGCCGACGGCAAGATCAAAGTGAAGCACGGACAGGAGATTGAGACTGTGCTTCCTCACGGTCTTCGATTCGCCGATGGCACGGAGTTGGAGGCTGACGAGATTGTATTCGCGACGGGATACCAGAACATGCGAACGCAGTCGAGAACCATGTTTGGTGATGCCGTTGCCGATAAGGTGAATGATGTTTGGGGTTTCAATGAGGAGGGTGAGATGAGAACTATTTGGCAGAAGAGTGGACTTCCAGGATTTTGGTTCCATGGTGGAAACTTGGCCATGTGTCGGTATTTCTCTAAGCTGTTGGCTTTACAGATCAAGGGTTTGGAGGAAGGATTGTATACTTATGATGATATCTGATGTTTTACGGCACGAGATTTTTTTTAGTTTTTTCAGCATAGATAAGAATGAACCTTTACATCAAAATGCACATTGCTTGGAAAGAACAGTTAAGATGATATTGCAGATTCCATCGACTCGTGATGTAATACATAGAACAGAGTTACATAATTAGGTATTAAGCCATATCCACCATTGTACAAGCTTGAATTCGAAAGCATCCTTCCACCACAATATGATTCCTTTTGTCACATTTAACCAGCCTGGTAAACAGCGAGAGCAGCGACGTGAGGGTTGAGCATGGTGAGGTTGTAAGGTGTAACGTAAAGATCAGTGTCGGTCAAGGCAAGGAACATGGTGCTGTTGATAGCAGGATCACCCATCCATGTGGAAACGTTGGGCTGGATGGTATAGGCAGTTCGGTCCTCGAGGCTGACGTTCTGAAGGGGCGAGTAAGTCACATTGAGCTGAGACACCCAAGCGGCAAACTTGGGAGCCTTGACGTTGGTTGATGTGATGTAGCTGTTGTTGGGGCCGACAGCTTGGCCTGGGGCGTCCCAGTTCAAGAAGACCTGGCGGCCAGGATAGGAGAGGGGAATGCTGCGATTGTTGGTGATGGCAGCGGGACAGTCAAGAGTCTTGTCTGTAGCGTTAACGCAAAGCTCATCCTTCTTGACATCCGCAGTTGACAAAGTGTTGGCATAGCCGCCAGTGGTCTCGTTCCAGACGTTGGATCCGTCGATACGAGCAGGGTTGGGCTGATTGAGGATATTCAGAGATGGGAAGTTTTGCCAAACAAGACGAGTCTGATCGGCGGGACAGCTGGAGATATAAGGAGCAAGAAGAGTCCAAGCCCAACTTTGAGGAATGCCAGGGGTGTGCCACTCCGGCATGGGGAAGTTGCCGCCGAATTGTCGGAAGATCAACTGCTGACGCGCCTCGATAGTGATGCTCTGGAGCAACAACTGTGCTGCGGGACCAGAGTTGAGATGGGGCAGGAAGCCATACACACCAGACTCGCCCCAGCGAGTGAGCTTCTGGTTGAAGTCGATGAACTCTGGGACGTTGGAGACGGGATAGTTGTATGTGCATTGCTGGGGAGCCTGAGGACCAAGCATGTTGCTAATGACAGTAGCATGACCAATCTCCTGTTCAGCCATATACTCGATTAAGAATCGATCTTCAGCACCGATACCGTAGGCTTCCCACTCCTCTTTGGAGAAAGTAGCTAGACCCCAGCGGAAGAGATCAAGCTCAATCCATTCCTGGTACAGCGCGAGTGCAAGAGACTGGTAGTCAAAGTCACTCTGGACACGGTAGACGGGCGCAGAACCGTTGGTGCCGACACCGCCATCGGGAGTGTAGGGAGCAGGCTGGGGAGCATGAAGCTTGCCATCGGCAGGGTAGTCGTAAGAGCCTGGAGGAGGTGGGCTTTCAGGAATAGCGGACGCAAGAATGGTAGTCGACACAGCACCTGTGGTGGTGGGTGTTCCGGTGTAGGGGCCGTGAGAAGTCACATCGCTATAAGGTCTGATGGGCGCAACGACGCCGGATGAAGAGACAGTCGTCTGTGCTTCTGATACGAAAGGGGCAGCATAGGAAGTACCTGCAATAGCGAGCAGAGCTACGCTTCGCAAGACGGATTTTGTCGACATGGCTTGTAATGAGATAGATCTTGAAGAATGTGTACTACATAAAAAAAAGAATATTATTCGGAACCAGGACGAGCATTTTATCTAGTTGAAGACTGTACCTGTCGGCTCATCGGATACTACAGAACTGATCGCTCAACTTACAGTGCCTACATTTAACAATATCCACTATGATGCGTACTATAAAGAACATTATAAATCATGTCGCGTCATACAAAACAGCAATCAACACAGAATAGATGCTGTAATGATGCCGTCAACAATTGAGAAAGGCGAGACAGTAATATCAGATGCATCGCCGAAAGTCAATTGATTCCAAAGTCAATGACATTATGACTCCGGGAATGCAGAATTACAATGTACTAATACCGGAGAGAAGAGGAGAAAGAGGCTTGAGCTAGTCTACTCGTGCCCGTTTGATCCGAACGGTACGAACCTTTGCTGTCATATTTGTGACTTGATCATGGCGTAATCTTTGTCCATTTCGTGGGGCAAATGGCAGTTGAAGTTGGAGACCTGGGAAACATGAGCTGTTAGCACGGAATGAAAAGGGCGATCCCTGTAAGAGAGAGGGCATAGGTAATGCATATCCATGCAACGATAATGATGATACTCTATACATGTCTGTCAATTCCTGATTCACTAACCGAAGCCTTTCGCCCGCTGTCACCATAAACACCAGTTAGACCGTAAGCAGATAGAACGGTTGACGAGTCAACTTTATCCCGATTGCCTAGGTTCGGATGCCGATCTCCGATGTCGATGGACACTTTACGCCAGTTCTTCTTGGTCGATCTGCATACACGAGGGAGAAGAATGTCGGGGTGATTTGTGTCACCCTCTCGCATCGACGACTGTGTCTGACAAGCCATAGCCTATCATCAGCACCGGGCCTTTCCGTACCGGAGCTAAGGGCCCGAGATAAGACAAACTCAGAAACGAGACGAATCAGAAGCCGGGAGTTACGGTGCAGTATGATTGATGATCTGTGAGTAAGCTCATGGATATGTTCTGCAAATCGTGAATTGTGCAAGGATGCAATGAAATGCTTGCCCACTGGAGCATAACTGTGGATAATTAATATTGCATTATTCTATGCAAGCTCATTATCAGTGACGTCATTAGCGATAAGACATGCCTCCTAGGAACTCTTACCCTACAACTGGTACTTTCTCTCTGTTTATAAGTACTGCTTGATGCAGGGTTCTCCTATTCTTTATAGATCATTTTATAAGTCTTTTAGTGTATCGGACCGTTAGACCAAATTATTCGGATACTCTGGGTTTTATTTTCCTTTTTCGTTAGCATGCCCATTCGAGAATGATGTTGCTTCAATGGTTTGTATTTGACTCTACTGGGTAAGAGACAAGAATGGATGTCCAAAGTGTTATGTTTGTTTATCGGCCACCAGTTCCCCTTTTCACTTATTTAAAAGAAAAACACATAAAAGCTTACGCAATTGGCTGTTAATTGATACACATGTCAAATACGAAGCAGCGTTCAACCCTAGGTACGTTTCACACATTGCATGTAGCATTCTCAGGAGCGATACCATTATCTTATCGTCTATCTTATCACATATCTTATCGCGTATCTTGTCCAGAATCTAAACTTCTATCTTATCAGATATCTTATCAACAGACAGGCCGCCTCTAACCGAGAGTCAATCGCAATTGAGAAGAAATGAAAGATTTAATCGAGTTGAGTCACGTCGCAAAGGCCATTGGATCTGACACGAATGAGAAGAACAATGTCATGGCTAGAAAAGTTCTAGGATTAGGTTTTTTATTTTGATTGAAATGATACATCAAATACACATGATGCAGTTTGTGCTAAACGAGGAATTGATGCCACTTAGATGATCCAAAGCTTCATGTCCTAAAAACAACTTGCTCGAATCATGAGAATCATGAGAATAATATGAAATGCGTTATATGTTACTATCGCAATGTAGTCACAAATACCACAAGTCAGGCCGTTATCGCTCATGGCTCAAGCAAAACTAAAAGGGTAGTGCAGGGTTAATCCGATGCGATGCGATGCGGGGTTACTCATCCTCAACTCCAAACTTTTATGTAACTTATCAGTCACCCCAAGTTAAAAAACCTTCGATTAATTACAAATCTCTCCCACAACATCACACACACTCAAAATGACTCCCTCACTACAAGACGCAAAGATCACCTTCCTCGGCGGCGGTAACATGGCCGCCGCCATCATTGGTGGTCTCCTCGCCAAGAACACCAACAAGCAAAACATTTACGTCTCTGAACCCTGGGACGTCAACCGCAACAAGATGGCCGACCTCGGCGTCCGCACCACCGCCGACAACAAGGAGGCCGCTGCTGATGCTGATGTTGTCATCCTCGCTGTCAAGCCTCAGGTTGCCAAGGGCGTTTGCGAAGAGCTCAGCTCAGCTTGGGCTGGACGCGATAGCCTTCCTGTTGTCATCTCCATCGCTGCTGGCATCACCCTTGCTAGCATTGCACAGTGGTTCAAGGGCGATAGTGGAAAGGCCCCTCATATTGTGCGCGTCATGCCCAACACGCCTGCGCTGGTTGGTGAGGGTGCTTCAGGCCTGTATGCTGCTGAGGATGTCACTGCTGCTGAGAAGGAGTTGACTTCTGCTCTCCTGGGCAGTGTAAGCAAGGCCACCGAGTGGGTTGACAAGGAGGAGCTTCTCGATGTTGTCACCGGTATTTCTGGTAAGCCTTGACCCCATAACTCATATCACAACGTCGGCTAATTCATTGATCAGGTTCTGGCCCTGCTTACTTCTTTGCTTTCGTCGAGCACCTCATCTCCAGCGGCGTCAGCCTGGGACTATCCGAGGAGCAAGCTACCCGCCTTGCCACGCAGACCTGCCTCGGTGCTGGAAAGATGCTCGTCGAGTCATCCGATGAGCCTTCTCAATTGCGAAAGAACGTTACGAGCCCCAACGGTACTACCCATGCCGCTCTTGTTAGTTTCGAGAGCTCTGGCTTGAAGGAGATTGTCAACAAGGCTGTCAAGGCTGCTGCCAACCGTGCTCAAGAGCTTGGAAAGAACTAAGCAGTTGATGTTATGTCATAGATGAGATGTAAGGATATGAGAAATAAAAAAGCACTCTAATACAATTTATGTTGTAATGTACCTATCGCCGTATTTGTTAAAATGAAATGCTATATATCTTGCTTTTTGCCTACTGCTTCCCCGATGACAACTTTGAGTCATGACTTAAGATACCAACCAGTCTATCTCTCTTGATGCACTTCTCAAAGGAAAAGCTGCTGGCAAGCTCCTCCAACTCATCCTTGCTCTTATCTCTAAATAGCTCGGCAAGCTCCCAACCAACATATTCACTCATCAAGCACTCCCTGATGACACGCTCAAACTGTCGCTCAAATGTCCAGACCTTGGGGTACTTGGTTTCCCTGTACTTCTCCAACACTTCGTCCTTTAGTCCCTGGATAAAAGGCTCGTATAGGTGCTTGACGCCGTCCTTGTTGACAACACCCCAGAAGTCGAGACCTAGACGTTGCTTCTTCGCCACGAAAGGAGCGATGAGACGCATGTATGGTGATTCGGGATCGAGGTAAACCATGCCTTGGTAACCGATATCCTTGTATAGCCAGATAGACCAGCTGACGTCTGTCTCTCTGTAAATAGCAAGCTGCTCCTGTAGCAGGTTGAAGCGCTTGTTGTTGGTCTTGACACCCTCCTCGCCCTCCTTGTGCTCATTCTGGTAAACTGGTCCAAACTCGCCGTTCCAGATAGGCACGTTCTTCTCCCTCATGAACTCGACCTTGCGCTCAAAGCTGCTGCGCAACTTGGAGTTTTGATCATCTGTACCTTCGTATTGTTCGCCAATGGGAAAGCCGAGGAAACTGTAGTCGTGGCAAGCATAGACGGCGTTGGGAAGTGGCTTCTCTGGGAAAGCTCGGAAGTCCATGGCGTATGTGTTTCCGTCGACAAAGATCATGTGGTCGGGATCAATAGTGCGGACCTCCTTCTCTGCTCTCTCGTACCACTTGATCAGTCTGTCGCCATAGTGGCCTGACGAGGTCTTGGACTCATCAGCGGGTTCGTTGAGGAGGTTGTAACCAGCAATAACGGGGTTACCCTTGTAGTGGGCGGCCAGGGCCTTCCACAGTTGAATAGCTCGGTCTTGATGGTCCTTAAAGTCCCAGAATGCCGCACGGGAAAGACCAGAGTCGCTGTGCCAATCTTGGTTCTGACCACCAGGAACAGCATGCAGATCTAGGACAGCGTAAAGGTTCTGTTTAGCACAGATATTGACACATCGGTCAAGCCAATCGAAACCGGATTGCTTCAGGTTATCGGGATCCATATCATTGATGAAGTGACGGTAGTTGAAGGGAATGCGAATGCAGTTCAGTCCTAATGATGCAAAATAGGCAGCATCAGAGTCTGTGAAGAAGTGGTGCAAGAGTCTATCGAAGAAGAAGTTGGCCTTCTCTTCGCCTAGAACCTCTGCCATTTGTTCTCTGTGCTGGAATTCGTGGCCGGCGTAGCCAGTGATGAAGTTCTCCATGTTGAGCATACCACCAATGGCGGTACCCTTCAGGATGACTTGGTTTCCTGAAGAGTCAACAATCTTGCTACCCTCTGTGTGTAGCATCTTGCATGCTGCTCTCTGAGGCTGGCCATTTGACACGCCCTCATAGGAGCTGGAGTTGTCCGCTGCTGCGACCATTGTAGAGGATTATTGGTAAGACGTGGAGGTAAAACGGATAACGAGGAGACTTGGTAGAAAGAAGTTGAAAAGGATTGAGATGTTTGCTACTACTGGAATATGCATCGTTGTTCACCTAAATACTCTGTACATCCTTCAAGTGGAGTGTATCAGGTGGTCTCTTACGGGCGATACTCCCCGACGACTTAATTCTCCGCACACCACCACAAGTCACTATGGGCAGCGATCTCCGCAGCTACAGTGGATCATTTCCATGACTCGCCAAAACACGGGGAAGGCGAACAAGTCGTCCTTGTGGTCTGGCACCGACGTGACTAAAGACAAAACAATTTGAGCTATTGACCACACTTCAGCTTGGATTAATACAGGTCCATTATTTAGCCTAACAGCTAAACGTTCCATTAAACTAGAGGCTGATTATATCCGGGGCCCCATACAACCTAATTTACAATATCAACCGTCAAGTTTATGCAACACCTCCTCCAAGAAGATCCGATGGTGTGACAACCCTGCTACATCATCCTCCCACGCTCGTAAAACCTGCATAATTCTCTCACACGCTTCTCGCCAACCATTCGGCATTACCGAGCCCAGCAGCCGAGCTGCAAGCAGCACCGTTGCAGACCTGACAAGGGCTCGGATCATGAACCATGTTCCGTGATGACGATGTAGAAAACCAGCTTGGTTAACATCAACATTCAACACGTGATACTCCAACCCCTTGTTTACATATTGAAGGCCTGGCACGGGTGTAGACATTTCTCCTTCCAAAGCGGCGAGATGGGCCATCACAAAGGGCCAATAGAGCCGCTCAAGGAAGTTCACAAGATGGCCGCGGAGAACGAAGCAGCATACGTTGTCCTCGTTCGGGTTGGAAGCGATTGAGAGTTCTGGCGGGAGACTTTCAGACCATTCGTTTGCTTGGGCCTCGTATGCTGGTATAATAAGAGCGAGTTGCTTCAGAAACTCCACATTTGAAGGTGATGCGCGATGTAGCTCAAGAATATCGTTGCAGGTGCGATTGGAAAGTCGCCTGAGCGAAATCTCGGATAGATAAAACAGCCACGCTGTATGTTGTCTGCTGGAAGCTGTCGTCTTGGTTGACTCTAGGGGATGTGGAGGCGTAGGGAAGAAAGGTGGATACAACACACTTGAAGCATAAGGCATGCTAAAGTCAGGAAGCGATAGTTCTCCTCTCAATTCCCTTTCAGACTTCCAAGCAGACCAATAAACAGCTTCTTGTTGCGTTTCGCCCAGCTCTGGTCTTGGAAACTCGGGCCCGTCTGAGGCACTCAAGAATTGTGCTTTTTGCAAAAAGGGCAGAGTCTGGCACGTTGCTAGTGCCTGTGAAAAATATCGCCAGGCTTCGAATGGCCTGAAAGTGCTCATAAGAAAAACACCGGATAAGAAAAAACATTGCGCGGAAATGATATCGGATCGGGCCATGAGCGTTCCAATTCTCTTCTGCGCGGCTTGAAACAACGCTTGAGCCTCAAGATACTGCGTCGAGTCAGGTCGTAAATGAAAAGTAGCATCAAGCGACGTAGCTATCTTCCCCAAAGCGCAAATGATCAATGTTAAACATGACCCTGGTGACCAATCAATGCCCTCAATAACGACATTAAGAACCACCCTCCTTGCGGCTGCCTCCTCCAAGATTGGGTTCTTGCAGTGTACGTGCGCAAAGAAATTATCCAAGAGCGCCTTCACACCCTGGGTATCTAGATCCGCTATGTCGGCTAGTGAATTGCAACCGGGTGAATAGGATGGTGATGGCTGAGGAGCATCGTTCTGAAGGGTTGCATGGGCTGACATGTCTCGCGAGAGGACGGACCATAGGAGAAGGCTTTCCATCTTTTCTGGTAAGATGCTCCTCAATGGTATGTCACTCATAGGCGAAGGGTCTAGTTCCTCAACGGAAGACTCTGCGACAGGGGGCAATTCCTGGACATGGCTGTTTGCTTGAACGACACTAACAGCTGGTTCGGAATGAGAATCATTGTCTCGCGTATCGCGAAGAAGCCTTTCCAGCTCATCCAATCGCTCGAGAATCTTTAGACTTGCGGGGTCAAATGCCGATAGATCGACTGGGGACTGAATGCAGTTGGCCCCGACGCTGAGGCAGTATGAGCATGCGGGTTTGAGGTTGTCACACTTGGTCTTCCTGCTCCGACACACTTGACAGGCCGTGTTGGCCCGTTTTCGCGGGTAGAAGGCAGTTCCGCGTGGAGCTGGTCTCTTGCCAGGGCGGCGTTCCGGTTCCTGGTCGCGGAGCCGATCGGCTGATGCTTGCGGAGTCATTATATCGTACCGTCGTTCGTTACCGAAGAGCAGGTTTAGGTGGAGGTGGGTGAGGAAGAGTGGAGGTTCTTCAGCTCGGGGAGTGTCGCTCCTTTTACCATTTGAGTCGTGACACCACTTTGACAGCCCTCGAGTGGAGAAATCATCGGGGAATGTCGCTCGTATTCGCTCAATTTGGATTAACTCTGTCCCCGCGATCCCCAGGTTGGCCGACAGACGATCTCCCCACAAACCCCAGACTGGTCTAGACCGAGTTAGTGAGTGTTTGGGTTGTATTGTTTTTTCTTCTTCTTCGCATGACTCTGGGCACTGAGACTCTTGATCATACCATGCTATGCCGATGGCCATAGTGTACCCGATGCTATAACACCAACATCGGGAAGTGTCATGGGTCGTTGTATATAAGGCACGGCATCTGGCCCCTCTATTCCATGTTTCAAAACACCAACAATCGCACTCCTCTATCCTTCCTCGCTTACAACGCGACAATAATTCACCATGGAGGCTTCCAACAAGCAGTCTGCTACCAAGTCAGACCTTGAGCTCCAGGCCAAGGTGTCTGGAACAGAGTATATTGACGACAAGTCCCATGCTATCATCACAGATCGTCAAGCTGAGCATGATCTCACTTTCAAGCAATGTTTCCAGAAGCATCCCAAAGTAATTCTCTGGTGTTTCTACTGGTCAATTGCTGCTATTGGATGGTAAAAATAGTCGAGTATCATCGCGAACTATATCGCTAACTATCTGTATAGGGGTTTCGATGCTCAGATTAACGGCGCCATGATCTCAGTTGCCTCTTTCCGACGCGACTTTGGGTATGTCCACGTACCATCGATCGATTCTTATACTCGTCTAACGCGGTCCTAGATATGTCGAAAACGGCGAAGCGATCCTCCCTGCCGATTGGCAAACCGCCTTTAACACCATCAGCTCCGTCGGCGGCTTTTTTGGTGGTTTCATCTGCTCCTGGCTTTGCGACAAAGTCGGCCGAAAGAACTCTCTCGTCATGGCACTCCTTTTGGCTACTGGCGGCACTATCGGAGAGTGCATGTCCAACAACAATGTTTCTTTCCTCATGTCCAAGCTCATCCTCGGTTTCGCACTGGGTTTCTTCCTTACCCTTGCACCGCTCGCAACATCCGAGATCTCGCCTGTTGTGCTACGTGGTATCGCCACAGCAGGTGTCAACCTTGGTATTGCGATTGGTCAATTGGTTTCGAATGGTGTCATCAAGGCTTTCGGTGAGAGGACTGACCACTGGGCTTGGCGAGGTGCCTTTGCAACTCAGGGTATCTTCATCGTCCTTTTGGCCGTCGGTCTTCCTTTTGCCCCCGAAACACCCTGGTATCTCGTTCGCAAGGGCAAGATTGACGAGGCCAGAAAGTCTATCATCTCACTCTACGGATCAGAAGTCGATGTTGACGCTAAGCTTGCCACCATTCAGGACACCATTGCCGAAGAGCAAGCCATGTCAGCTGAAGCACCATCATGGGCACAATGCTTCAAGGGAACCAACCTTGTTCGAACCACGACCAGCATGGGCGTTTTCATCTGCCAACACTTCGTCGGTATCATCTTCGTCCTGGGATACTCAACTTACTTTTTCCAACTCGCTGGCCTCCAGACGTCTCGCAGTTTCGATCTGGGTGTTGGAGTCACAGCATGTGGTGTTCTTGGAAACATCTGCAGTTGGTTCGTCGTTAACTCCTTCGGTCGACGCAAGATCTTCCTCTCTGGTATGGGTGCCCTCACAGTCCTATTGTTCCTCATTGGTATCATGGATGTGGTCCCTACCGGTGCTGCCAAGTGGGTTCAGGCTGCCTGCACTGTCATCTACGCATACGTCTACTTTGCCACTGTCGGAGCTATGGCTTTTGCCGTCCTTGGTGAAACTGCCTCTTTGGCTCTCAAGGCCAAGACCATGGCACTGGCTACCGCTACCCAGTCTGTTATGGGTGTAGCTATGAACTTTGCCATTCCCTACATGGTCAACCCTGACCAGGGCAATCTCAAAGGCAAGGTTGGCTTCATATTCGGTGGACTTGGTCTCATTGGCTTTATCTGGAGCTGGGTCTATGTTCCCGAGCTTAAGGGCCGACGATATGACGAGATTGACCACATGTTCCACAACAAGGTCAGCCCTCGCAAGATGGGAGAGTACAAGATGTGAGTTTAGTCGCTATGCTTGTTGGAAGAGGGAGAGCGGACCATGTCTTTTAAAATTAATTTTGTAAAATTGTGCTTGTGTTTTAATAGCGAGGAATGATATGAATCGATGCCATAGCAATTGCCAGGACGCATGTGAATAAGCCATATTCTAATCTCGACTATTGTGATTATATCATCCAACCAAGTGCGGATGTACAGTAAGTTACTGGATAGTATACACTAAGAATAGCACCGCTAATTCCCTTTCCAGATCCGGTAGACTGGTAGGCTAGAGCTCATCCCAAGAAAGCTGCGAGGAGCGGTAGAGCATACATCAGTAGCTCACGTACAGTTTGAGTCTTTCCAGCAGTGTTGGTCTGACCGTCACCGACAGTAGTTGCGGATGGAGATGCTGCATCCCCAGACCCAGATCCAGACCCAGAACCTGAGCCAGAGCCAGATCCAGAGCCAGAGCCGGAATCACTTCCGCCATCTCCACCACCGCTACCCTTGTCTCCGCTGCCAGAACCACTTCCAGAACCGCTACCACTGCCACTATCACCACCTGAGTCTCCACCGCTACCAGACTCATCATCTCCGCCTTTGTCACCAGATCCAGACCCAGAACCACTACCTCCTCCGCCACTCTTGTCATCCCTAGTGACCCGAATATTCGCATCCTGAATCGTAAGTTCAACTGGCTCCTTGCCAGACTCTTGAATCATGCGAATCTTCTGGTTCTTGGCAGACTCAAAGGGATCACTTTCGATGTCCTGAGTATCATCCTCACCAGTGGAAATAAGCTCCTTGTCGTACACGGTGTTCTCATCAACCAACATCTTGAGGCGAGATCCTGTTTTGCCATCCTTGGAGTTGGGAGAACCGACCTTTTGTACTTTGACGGAAAGAAGAACGCGGACGTATTCACCGGCGGGAATCTTGTCAACCTCGCCGCCAGTGGGCGCGATCTCGCAGTTTGCCTTGCCATTTGGTGGAGGCTTGAGAAGTCTAGCTTGGTTCAGTATACAGTTCATGTGACGAATTTTAGATTGGAGTACTTACACAACTTGTTCGCCATTAGAAGCCTCTTTGAACTCGGCATAGTCACCAAGGACAGTGTCTTCTTCCAGGTCAACGGGAACCTCGTATGCCTCACTTGTCGGGGCAGGTCTCGAGCCGGTCACCGTGGTGAATCCTTCTTTGCCAGTGGCCGCAGGGGCAGATGCCTTGGGAGGTTTAACGCTGGATCCTGCTGAAATGGTATCTGGGTTAGAGTCTGGTTCGTTGGTTTCTTGCGGTTCATCTGGAAGGTTTGTCGTCTTTGTGCTGTCGCCATTACCACCAGCCGCAGTTGGGCCATTACCGCCAGTCGTAGCAGGGGTGTCGGGCTGGTCTTCGTCGCCTTTTGTTTCTGAAGGTGCAATGGGTGACGCTACTGGACTATCCGTACCTTGATCAGCACCACCAGAAGCAGCGCTCGTAGGAGCTGCCTCGGTAACTGTTGGTTCATTATCGTCTTCAGTCAAGCTTGGCGCCACAATTCCGGCTCTGGTATTTGATGGTTCGTCTTCTGGTCCTGAGTCAGTTGTGGGTTCATCAGGAGGTTCAGTCACTGAATCACCAGGCGTCGCAGTAGGTAAAAGAGCCGGTCGTGGATCAGAGGCCTCAGGAGCAGATACTGGCTCATCTTGGCCAGTTTCTGTTGGTCCGGGTATAGCCTCTTCCGGCGCGGAGTTCAGAGCATCACTTGGAACAATATCGGGTTCACTATTGGTTGCGATAGGTTCCTCACCATTTGTGTCTGTAGGTTCTGGGCCGTCTGTAGCAGATGGTTCAACAGCGTCATCGGTAGGCTCTGCATCTATGGGAGATGGGTCGGCATCGTCGCCTGTTGGCTCAGGGTCACTGGTAGCACTGGGCTGCTCGTCATCGGTAGGTTCTGGCGCATCGGAGGGCTCGGTAGGGGGTTCGACCGGCGACGATTCATCTGCTGGAACCCGGGCACCGTCACCGGCAGAGGGTTCGGGCGCGGGCTCAGAAACGGGATCAGATGTTGGTTCGTCGTCTCCGCCATCATCTCCACCATCTTATAAGGCATGTTAGCAGGCGCTTCCCTCAAACAATGGGTAGGCTGGGATTCTTCAAACCCGCACCCAGTGATAATTATGTTGACTTACCTCCATTAGACGGTGCCGAAGGCTCAGGAACAGGGACGTCTGCCCCGCCCGTTTCGGTAGGAGGATCTGCTACAGTAGCTACAGCATCTCCATCTGATGGCGGAGAATCGGTTTGACCCAGGCCTCTCTCAATAAGGAGGCCTATGACAAGGCCTTTCAATAAACGCATTGTGATAAGTAATGGTTGTATGTGAAGATAGATAATGGATAGTGCGTAAGGTGCGTTGATTGTGTGCTACAGAAGCTAACAACACTGGCAGTACGATTCCTCTTATACATGGCTATAGCTCCCTTGACAGCTGGTTGTCTCTCAGCATCTAGACTCTCTTTTGTGGGCTTTTTCATGCGCAGACATTCAGCCATGCAGCCATGCAGCCACGACGCAAGACTAGTGACAGGAGCTGAAAAATAGCCCTTCCCTTTACCTAATACACTTTGTCGCATATCAGCCTTATGGAGCTCCTGGTAAAGCCTAAGTAAACTAAGCCAGACGCATTTGGGAGCGCTTTAGCGAGAAAACAACGCCATCTACCGTTTCTCCCTCCCCCAAGGCATTCTTTCACTACGTCTCGCCAAAGATTGGGGCTGAGGATAATCGCCGCAATTAGACATGTCTATTGTTACAAAGCCATGTTTGGCATGGAATTAAAATGGTCTTGATCATTCACGGAATCCTCATGTGCCGACGCTGAGGGGGGCTGGGAGTGCCCGAAAGAAGCTTAGAGCAAGCCACGCAAATCAATAGACTGAATCTCTAAATACAAGGTTAAACAGGCCTCCGGGCAGCAACCTTTAGCGGATGAGCCTCAGTGTTGTAAACAAACAGATTAGTTCCCTCGTCTCCGCCCAACACATCCCATTCGCCCTTGCTTTCTGTCTGGATCAGCCATTGGTACTTGAGTGTTTCAGCGAGCATGAAACTAGCCATGATGCCCCCTCGGGGTCCGTCGCCAGACGGAGAGAGCACATTGTTGATGCTCGCAAATCCGTCACCGACACGCATCGTCCTGTTCTGCGCTAGGGTGTAAGCCCAAGCCACGTCGCGCCAGTACTGAGACTTGGTATGCTGGTAGGCATAATACCAGCTCTCCACCGCCTCTGGGGATTGGCCAGCTGCGAAAAGTCCGTCCGGAATGAAAAAGCCTGCGCGTGAATACAACTCTGTTTGGTTGTTGTTTTCAGGCTGCGACAGGAGATCTGTATCCCAGCTGTACAGTGTTGGGCCAATGCCCGATGCGGTGTATCGGTAGCCGTTGGCGCAATACTCGCTAAAAGACAGGCCATAGTCTAGCCAATCTGGACGATCCATCGCTGAGCTTCCCAGAATGAAGGAACCGCCGATAAAGCAGGCAAGAAACTCTGTATAATTAACTTGCTCTGTGCCTGCAAATGTCGACACGAAGGTCAAGTCTGGTCTCGAGGAGGGATGTGAGACCAGATGCTTGATGGTTGAGTCGGCAGCCTTGGTAAATCGTTCACCATAGTGACTGAAGCGCTCGGGATCATAGACGAACATCTTGATAAGATACTCGTAAGCCGAATCGTTACCCGATGTCCACCCTCCGTAGTTATCCAAAATTTCTCCCGTCTCGATACTGAAGTTTCCGCCTGTGAGACCAGGCCACACTTCTGAAGAGGGTGAAAGCCAGTAATCCTCAGCGCGATTGGCAAGTTCTCCGTACTGAGGGTCTCCGGTCAAATCAGAGAGATGTTGCCATTCGAGAACAAGCGAACCCATGACAGCTAAGCTTGTGGTTCGCTGTCCATCTTGCGTCAAACTATCACTACCATCACTGGAAGTTCTGTTCTCGATAAAGATGTCGTTCAGGGGAATGCCAGTTGGTGTGTCAAAAGCAAACTTGAGAGTGTCTGCTAGTGTCGTGGCTTGGGTGAGTAGCGTATCAACCTTCTTCTCATCAATCTTGAGATGACGAAACGGTCCCTTGAGCAAATCGTATGCGCTGAGCAAACCACCAAGATAACGAATATTAGTCTCGAAAAGGCTGACGGAACTAGGTTTTGGGGTATTCGTCTTTGTGAAATTAATAGTGGGAATGAAGTCCAGAATTGTTTCAACAATGTCAGTTTGCTCCATCAGAATGGCAGTGTCGAGGCCATCAACAGCTGTGACGCCCCATCCATTTCGATCATCTGTGTAGTTGTTGTACTTGGGTCGTAGAGAGTCATGAGGGAAGGCATGTTCATAGTATCCGTTCCACGCGAAACGGAACATTTCAACAATCTCATCTGCGCGCTTGTTCTGGTCTGGTTCAAAGCTGGTGTAGTCATAGTCACGTCCACGTTGTTCCGGATAACGAAGGTTACTGTCGGATTTTAGGTTCTTCTGCGAAGCAGATACAAGGAGTGGTAGCCCGAGGCTATAAAAGAAAGACGAAAACAACATAATGGCTGTGTAAAAAGCGATGGGATGAAGAAAAGAGTAAAATCATTCAGAGCCCAGAGAAAGCGACAACTATTATATTCATATCGATATTAATCGCGCATCTCTATACCGTCTTTACAAAACACATAAAGGGTTCAGATAGCAAGAGTCCCCGTCATTTCACAAGCGGGCGCACACCGTACATTGGATGAAGAAATAGGGTTCCGCCGGTTGCAGCGGCTTACTCAGAGTTTGATGAGTTTATGCACAGAAATGCCCGAGAGCTAAGTAGATCGGCAGGAGACATTACGAAAGGGTCAGTGCGTTAATCAGGAACCACGCAGATCTCGAAACGCCGGCAGTTGAAGAGCAAATTAAGCCTTGGGTAGAAAGACAGTAATTTCGGATGTTTCGGTATACCGGAAGCTTGTTCAGATCATAGCAACAAGAAAAATTGTTAGAGATTGTGACGATAAGTTGAGTCGATGTGGACGTCGACGTCAGTTTAAGGGCTGGCTCAAACAAACGGCATGGCTGCAAATAGTATGTTTGAAGATCAAAAGAGTTGAATGCAAAACAATCTAGCGTTTAGTCTAAATTCTATTTTTCCCCCCCATCCTATTATACGAAGTCGTACGTGCACAGATATAAATACAAAGGCAAATTAAGCACTGGTCATATAAGAATGCAAGTCGTTTGCCTCCATGAACTCCTTCCAGGTCGTCAACTTGAGTCCGGGAAGCTATAGTCACATTAGAATCATTGATCGTCTTGGCTCCTCTGGAATATTCTTACCTGGTTCGCTTGGACAAACTCGGGTCGTTCATAGATCATGCCGAAATCGCGAAAAATGAGAAGCTGCTCAGTAAAGTCCAAGGCAGTCACGTCACCCATGTGTTTCTTGAGGATGCCTTGAAATTCATCCGAGGACATCTCGTGATATCTTATGTCGATGTTGTATGCTGCAAAAAGGTTAGTCGATTACAGCTACAAAGGTTCGTTCGCAATATACCTTTAGCCATAGACCGAATCTTCTCTCCTTCCGAAATTGCCTCGGAGTAAAAGGCGATAGTCTTTTCAAGACATTGGTCGGGATGATCGAGGATGTACTGCACCAACTTGCCCGTGTCAGAGATGACGACATTGGGGAGGTTCGCAGTCTCGGGTAGGACAAAAGACCTCAAGTAGGTTCCATCCGCTTGCTATTCAGCTTAGTCAGAAGTGTTCCGGCAATGCAACATATCAACGTCTAAGTACCTTGATGGGAAGATAGGTGGCTGGCTGGGTAAGACAGTTTTCAAAGTAGTTAGGGAAAAGTACAGCAGTAGTCTTCCTCCACAACTCAGGCTTCTCCTCGCGAATGTACTTTGAGACAGCAGCCTTGCTCTGCCAGTGATAGACATGGGGATAGAATCCTTCCGAGATCTTGTTAGCGTCGGGGAGATCTGCCCAAATGAGCTGTTCAAGATGCGGCAGTTCAGCAGCAATGTCCATGATAGATTTGCCCTGGGCTTCCTCTCTTTCGGCTGACATGTGCTGCCAAAAGTCTGTCATGGCGAAGATAACATGAGCATCATGGAAAGCTTCCTGGAGACTTTTTGAGTCATCGAGGTCGGCCTGCTGGACTTCGATGCCGAGCTTGAACAGTTCTTGAGCCTTTGGGGAAGACGTGTTGCGAGTCAAGCCGCGAATGATGTACCGATCTGGAGATTGGGCGAGGATCCTTGCAACAGAACCACCCTATTTTTGAATGACAGTTTGTGAGCTTTTTGATTCGGGGTAGCTGAATTTGAAGAGAAGGCTGTACCTGTAGGCCGGTTGCACCAATGATGACAACCCTCTTCCTCTGAGGAGCACCTTGAGCCATTGTGGAATTTGGTGTTAAGATGAAGGTCGTGAGATTTAGATGAGTGTATTGAACTGAGAAAAAGGTAACTGATGATCAAAAACAGATATATTCATCTCGTTGTGTTTATATATCAACAAAATCTCGCTCAGACTATGATTCCCCATTCTGTGGGCCTTGTTAATGATCGTAGATTTGTACAGGTCATTGTAGAATTTGCCGCTGATTCAGCGGATGGAACACCACTTTTCTTAGACATACACGCATTTTAAAGATCCACAAGTGCCGAAGCTCGGTCTTTGCAAAGTACCGTAGAGCGATTGATGTTTAGATCAAAATCTGTTGAAAGACGAGTTCCAAATGCGATTCCATTCTCTCGAGATGAATCATCACCATCTATTTATGCTAGGCTCGAGTTGGACAATGTCTCCCTGCATTTAACTGCCGAAATGAGTTTACGTCACAGTTTATGCTTGTTGGATCTCGACTAACGCGTATTACTAAGCGGAAAATTCAGAGAAAACTATGCAAGACGCGAGATCGATCCTGCAACGAACCCGCAAAAATAGCCGATAAACAAGATCTTACGGGCCAAGCACACCTTTGCAGCAACAATGCCGGATCCTGTAAGAGGTCGAAAACCGAAGTCATGTGACTCTTGTCGCAAGAAAAAGGTAAAGTCATCAACGCCACCGTCCCTTCTTGCTAACAGGTTACCTGATCCTTGTCTACGGGTGGTTTGGTTACCTGGTCTTCCTATTTCTGTATAGTGCTGTACTTATTCGAACTTACTAGATCCAATGTGATAGAGCTTTACCTAAATGCGACTATTGCAAACACCACAAACTGTCTTGCTCGTACAAGCAAGCAGCAAAAGCAAGAAATGCTGCATCAAGGTAAACAAATCCAGATCTCGTCTTAACCTTACCACGGCGTTCCTATACGATATAGGCATTAGGTCTTGAGTGACATGACTACATATCTGATGACTGAAAATTAACAAAATCGATAGATCTGTTGACTCCTTGCAGCTTAGCGAGGCATCTGGACCAGAGCCTTACCAAGAAACGTTGAGCAATTCAAACTCGGATTGTAAGTTCCACCACGAGCCGTTGCCTTCCAGCAATCCATTTTTGAGCTTAGGCAAATAACGTTGCAGTCACAGACACATCCGATACACATTGCCGTTATTCCTATCTAGAAGGCCTTCAACTATTAAACGGTCTACCATTCTTCAGTGACGTTGGTCAAAACTCGATACAGCTTGCAACTGGGTCAACCCTCACAAGCAGATTCTTCCCAAGTCATCCGAACGTCTCACCGTATAGTTCTCAGTTTTCGTCTCCAGGAGACATTCAACATCTCTTGACCTTTGACACAATAAAGGACTTTGCTACAGAATTTGCTTCGTCTGCACAATTCCTTATCTTTCCGACCTTTAGTCTTCATCGTTTTATTTCCACCACGTTACCTCTTGCATACAAAGATGCTGATAGTTCTTCAGAAAGACACAACGGTGCGACCAGTGCCAGGGCTTGCGTAAGGGCCATGTTGCTGATTGCCGATGTTTTTGGTCATAGCATCGCAGAGGTTGGGGCCTCTACGCCACAGGAATATGCTAGGGAAATAGAAAGGTCGTTGCCGATGGTAATTCGAGAGATGACGATGGATGGTTTTGAGGCTTTGACAATGCTGGTAAGCACATTCTCAAATAACCCCTAGCCACATGGAGGTAACTATCATGCTAATGTTGGGGCAGACTATATACAAATACTTCATTGGAGACCTCCACTCAGCGTCATTTCTGATCTCTATCATAACCCGGATGATCTTCAAGCTTGGAGCCCATATCTCTCCTCCCATTTCAGAACCATACGACAAGGGAAATATCAACCATCACATGCGCGACCTTTTCTGGGTCTGCTACAGCATGGACAAAGATCTCTGCCACAGAATCGCCCAGCCACCTGCTATAAACGACGCCCATTGCGACCTATCTCTCCCGCCTAATTACGCCGAAATGCAAAACTCGAATATCCTTAGCCTCAGCCAATTTTCCCCATACAATCCCGCAACTGTACCACTTTACCCATGGGATATCCGGCTGTCCATCATCAAGTCTCGAATACACGACGATCTTTATTCGATGAGTGCGCTAAGGCAGTCCGAAGCCGAAATTCTAAGACGAATTCGATACCTTGATGAGGAGTTGGAGGTTTGGCGTCTTACTTTGCCTCTAGATCATCGGCCAACGCTCTCCTTCTTGGACAAGACGCCTGTGGATGCACACACAAACACACAGGCGATAATGCTTCGTCTCTCGTATCACCATTGTGTCATTTCCATTCACAAGGCTAGATGTAGGATGTTTAACCCTGCCGTTGGTCTGGTAGGTGACGGTCATGAGGCAAACTTGCAATTGTTGGTTGATGCTTCCAAGTCAATCTTGACGTATCTGGAAAAGGCTTTGCCAGTTGTAGCTCATGAATGCTTTTGGTATGTCAATCCTGATTATT
>NC_026475.1:5279306-5328267 GCF_000240135.3 Fusarium graminearum PH-1 | reverse complement strand
TTCCTTAGATCTTAGATAGAGCATGTGTCTCACACTAGGAAGGTTGGCTCTGGCATTGTTTAAGATAAGATTACTTAAACACTTCATATTACCATAGGATAGAGCGTCACTTGTCTGTTTCTTTCACCCTTCCTGAGCTCAGTGAAAACTGCAGCTTCTAATAGAGTTGATCACATCGAGGTACGCAGGTACGTACCCGCTAAAGCACTTGTTCACCGCCCAATTCTGCCGTCCAAACTTTCCCATCACCGCCTTCACGCCCAAAGCATCTCTAATCTTTTCCTTCACTACCAAAAAGCTACCTGTCGCCCCCATCTCAACCAACAAACCACAATCACAACACCACAATCAACGTCATAATGTCTCGCGAAGGGTACCAAATTCCTACCGCCTCTACCGGCCAGCGTGGCGGTACCCGCGACGACCAACAGGTCCGCCATGTCATGTCTTACCTCTGCGGCGATTGCGGCGGCAGCGTCACCCTCGGCAAGGACGCTCTTGTCGCGTGCCCTCACTGCGCCGGTCGCATTCTCTACAAGGAACGAACTAAGCGGTAAATAAACCTATATCCTCTTTAGCAAGCTGGGATTACTAACGTCGACGATAGTATGGTGCAGTTCGAGGCCCGATAGAGAATGAAGAACCTTTGATTACCAAGCGAAGAGAGGAAGAAGAAGACGAAGACCTTGCAAGAGAACAAGCACGAGACATATTGAATTCATCAAGATGGGAGTTTGGGGGTCTGGGAATTACGTTGAAATGAAAAATAAATAGACAATGTGACACGGTTTGCGCCGCGCGACAAAGACTCGACGCTGTGTGATGATTACTTCTTTGTTTTTTCCCCTCGGCCTCCAAAATCGCCTTGCGAATATCTAAACTGCAAATACAAAAGTGAACCTAACAAATCCTAAATTTACCCCTTAAACGCCACTCTATGCTTTTTTCTTTATCATTACCTCTGGGTGTGGAGGTACTTTGCGAAACTTGCGTCCGCCATGACTGAATCATCTTGATCACCCATGGCAGCCTCGTATCGATCTTGCAGACCTTGCTTCTGGATCTCCTCGTCAGAATCGGTGTCATCGCCATCATCATCACTGGCAACATCGGCGTCGTCCTCCTCCTTGGCCACGGGTAGACCGCCAACTGACATGCCCTGCATCATCTTGTCCAGCTCCTTCTCACGGGTGGCCTTCTTTTGCTCATCGCGCTCTGCCCTCTTGCGCTCGAGCTCAGGCTGATAGTCGCGAAGGAATTCCTGTCTCTTTTCCTCGACAGCCTCGAAGAACTCGTCTACACCAGTTCCCAGTCGTGAACTCACACCAACAACACTGAGGTGAGCGTAGAACTCCTCCAACATCAGACTCATAGAGTTAAGAAGACTGCCCATGTATCCGCTACCACCATGGCCACCGCCCTCGACACCACCCAGCTCATCCGACTCCTCATCCTTTCGTAGGGCTTCCTGGAAAGCTTCAAAGTCGGTCATCCACTCCTTGGCAAACTCAGCGTCCTTGACATCAGTCTTGTTGAAGACCAGAATCATGGGAAGCTTTGTCTTGTAAAGAATAGAGCAGGCGTAAAGCATGTTGGACATGAACGTCGAAGTGGACGCAGTTCGCGGGGTATCAATAACATAAGCGATAACAGTAGGGAAAGAAGACGCAAGAGACTCGAGGAGAATAGTTCCAGAGGCGGACCAAACAAAGACTTCGATCTGTCCAGGTGTATCGACCAGAATTCTATCAATGGGTTTGCGATCGGGCTTCTCGGGATCGGGCTGGGCGCGCTTCTCAAGCAGGTTGACGATTTGATCGACCTTTGTAGCGAAGAGGTTAAGAGAAGTCAAGATTCCACCGTTGGGGCCAAGGTTGTACTGCTTCATGACCTCTTCGTAGTTGACCGAGTCGCGGATATCGATGTTGGACTCGAAAGGCACAGACAGTACAGCAGGATCGAGATTGATGACATATGGAGGAGTATCGTTCTGGTGTAGGTGAGCGTTGATGCGTCGCATGAAAGTAGTCTTTCCAGATCCTAGAGGAATAATTAGATATGGAAATGCGCGACGATCAGGGTTGCAGCTTACCCGCCATGCCAACGCAGACGATGGCGACGGGAGGCGAGGATGCCTTGGGAGCCTCGCCAGCGGTTGTGGATGATTCAGCCATGGTGTATTGATTTCCTCGTATCTTTATGGAGTGAGAGTTTATTTTGAGGCTGATGGAAGAGGAAGAACTGGGAGTTGAAGGAAATGAATGGGAGGAATGAAAAGTGACGAAATGGAGACACTCAAAATTTTGGGCGCGGTCAACGTTGATGTGGATGCCCCGCGCGGGGTCACTCGCTGGAAGCCAGTGGTTGCAGCATATAAACTACAGCTAAATAAGCCTGAGGTCTTAGACAGAAAGTCACATCAAATAAATTATTCTGTATTTATAAGTATGCGATGTTGAATACTGAGAGTGTCTCGAGCTCAATCTGTCGAGTATGGCTGACAACTAAAGGCAGAAAACAGAGTCTTTGTAAGGGTGCTGGACACCGCTGCAAAGTCTACTCAAGTACACCAAGATAAAGTAGAGTTTATTCAAGGGATGGTGGATATATCGTAATGCCCCTTATTCAATCAATAATTCCTTCCACGTCTCAATGCGAGTCTATTGTACTTTGTAACAAACTCTCTCTTCTTTTCAATATCAAAAAGTCCCTTGCAAGTCCCAGCAAAACCGGCCCCACTTCGAATTCTCGGTGAAGCCCCCACATGGATCCGGCATCCCACCCTTCTTCACCTTGAAAAAAAGTTGTCCATCATTCTATACCTAGGCGTTGCATTTTACATCTTCAACTTCAACACCAACCAAACTATCACCACACTCTCGTTTTGACAAACCAACCCAATAGAAGATATACTACAAACAACACATAGAGAAAAGTTAAAGAGCCATTGACGCTCTAGCCTATTTAAAATGGCCTCTCAAGAAGTTCAAATGCCGTTTATTCGCAACCTCGCTTCAAGCGGTTTGTCTCTTGTCTCTTCTTTCCCAACGATATAACTAACATATCCTCAGATCGCAAACTCCGAACGGCTTCCCTAGAGACCCTCACAACATTCTTATCCTCCCGCTCATCCCTTTCCGACATCGACGCCCAGAAGCTCTGGAAAGGTCTCTTCTATGCCCTCTGGATGACCGACCGTCCTCTCCCCCAGCAGCGTCTCGCAACCGATCTCGCCAATCTCCTCTTCACCCTGAAGCCCGTCTGTGCCATCCCTTGGTTGCGCGCCTTCTGGACCGTCCTTGGCCTTCAGTGGACCGGCATCGACGTCCTCCGTCTTGAAAAGTTTCTTCTTCTCGTCCGTCGCGTTTTCGCCTCGCACGTGCGTTTCCTGAGGGAGCGCGAATGGAAGGATGGCGACGTCGAGGCCATTGTAGGCATCTTGGCCGAGTTCCCTTTCGACAAGGAGGGCGATTTGCGAAAGAACCCCGTGGGTATTAGACTGCATGCGCTGGATATCTGGGTTGATGAGTTGGAGCGCGAGAAGGCGCTGGAGCAGCCCGAGGCTGAGGCCTTTGTCAAGAGCTTGGGAGATGTCGTGATTGCGCTGAAGAGGTGTCCTGTCAAGCCCGTGAGAGCGCGCGCAGGCGATAGCTACGAGGACGAGAGATTGCCATGGGTCCAAGCTGCCAGCGGTGGTGAAGAGGAGGATGACGACGAGTGGGGTGGTATTGAGGATTAAGAGGCCGGTCTTTTGCAGGCGCATGGCGTTGGGTTATGGAAAAATGCATTGCGGTTTAAAACCGACTTCTTTATACGTGGGCTGGAGGCTGATACCACCTGAAAATACCATCACCATCTATTGTCATTACTGTAAAACGAATGCGAAAATGCGAATTGAAACGCCTGCTTCCGGGATATATTTTTAGTAGTAGTAATACGAATGTCCTCTTGTACATAATGTACCACACCTCTGATTAATGAAGACAGGTAGGTATTACCAGACCTTCTGGTCTCCTCCAACAGTTTCATCCTCATCCTCTGCGATCTCATAGCCCATCTCTCTTGCTTCCTTCTGTCGCTCCTGCTCACGTCTTGCTTGTCGCCACGCCTCCCACTTAGCCCGTTGCTCTGCGGTCTGTACTCGAGGCTTCACGAGGCCCTTCTTACGAAGTCGTCGACGATGCTGACGCTTCTGTTCAAACGAGAGTTTGTTGATGTCGATGTCGGTGATTTCGCGATCGTAATAGACATCGACCATGTCTGCGACCCAATCCCCAACTTCCTCCTTGAATTGCTCAGCGAGGATACGTCCACGGCCACCTGTAGCCCACTGGTCCAGCTTCACGGGTATAGCGTTACCAAAGGTAGGATCGTTGACAGACCAGACGCAGGGAGAGCCGCTACAGCGAATAGGACGGCAGAACTGGGCGCACATGGCGGACTCAGCAAGATACCACGACCCTAAGAGGAAAAGAACGAGTCCAAGGAATGTGAAGCGGAAGAATGGCTTGCGACGGTAGAGTTGTGGGACGGGGAATTGGATGTAAGACACCGTTTTGGCATCTGGATGCGCGATGTAGGCGGGGCATGTGCCGTCACTGTCGTGCAAGGCAACCATTTTTTCAGGGACCGGCTCGGGCTTGATAATATCGAGGAGATTCTTCTCGACCGGCTCTTCTTTCGGTATGTTCAATGCCACTGGTTTATCTTCGGTAGCCTTTTCTTCTGCTGCTTTGTCTTCGATGGCTTTCTCTTCTGCTGCTTTGTCGGCGGCCTTGTTCTTGGTACTGACTTGATCGGATAGACGTTCAATGCCCCTGGCTGCAGTGTGAATTCCGTAAAGGCTACTTTTAAGTGTCTTGTTCATGCGCGTAAGTCGATCCAGATCGGAGTTATCGTTATTCTGGGGGTCGATCTGGTTGGTGCGCGTGTTGAGTTTGGTATCAAGTTCCAGGTCAAAGTCAAAGTCGTCGTCAAAAGATGAGTCTTGGGGTAGTTTATCGAGAAGAGCTTCAACTTGTCGAGACGGGGCTCTGCGACCAAGAATAACTTCTTCAAGATCATCCAATGTGGAATCCTCAATGTGATGTGTGCGTTGTAGTTCTTTGAGATCGTCTTTGACTGTTGGAAGCCTTGCCGAGTTTTTAAGTGTGCCTCTGCGGCGTGAGAGAGAACGCGTGCGCCGCCTTCTCACCCCGCTCGACGAGGTTTCGGTACCAAGTTTGTCGTCTGTCCCCGGATCTGATGCTGTGTCCCTATCGCTGCCACTCGTGGCATGATCCGTCCTCTTATCGCGGAATGATGCAGATCTTTGTCGCAATGGCCTTTCTTCCTTCTTTGCCTTGTGTTGTTTATCCTTGACTTCAAATTTCTCAACCTTAACCGTCGCAGGCGTTTCCACATATGCGCCCATAATCTTAGGTGTGGGCATAGCCAGGGGATCCGGCTTGGACGGTCGCGGTGTCACCCCAACATTCTTCTCATCGTCGGAGTCAGAATCAGGCTCTGGCGAAGGCGCTTTAATAGAGCCCCTTTCAGAATGATTATCGCCCGGCGCAAATAAATTGGCCTCCGCCTCAAGGCGGGCTGTAGGGTCAGCATCTGAATTCATGGACTTCTTGCTTTTAACAGAGTCTGTAGAGCGACTTCGAGGGAGACCAGTAAATCCAACAGTAGGTTTTGTATCAGAATCTTTCCTGCGTTGTTGACGATTTCGGAATCCATTGCTGGTGGAAGGTTGCGAAATTGTAGATGCAGCGTCAGGTTTGGGATCCTGAGGTACAGATGCGGGTTTGTCAGTGTCGGCCACCTGCCGCGGCCCAGGTTCTGGCGCAGGACTGGAACTGGCGGCCCTGGCCAGGCGTCGCAACAGGTCTCGGGAATCAGTACGCCTGTGCGACAGGCCAAGTCGCGCAGGGTTTTGATCATTGTTTAAAAACTCTTCTTCCGTCTGATGCGGTTCTACATTTTCTCGTTGTGACTTGTATATTGTCACGGGAGTGTCAGGTATCCGCTCACCAGCTGTCTCAAATGCAGATTTTGGTCTAGGTGGCGGTTCCTGGGTCTCGATTTCAACATTGGACTTTGTCTCTGGGACCATCCCTCGGCTCGTCTGTGGTCGATTGTCTTCTGGTGAACGAGAGCGAGTCATTGCATTTTGCTCTCGGATCTCGTCCAACCTAATCGATGCCATAGATCTTCTGGGGATACCATTAACTTCCCGTTGTCGGATCGTATCTAATTTAGTATTTCTTGGTCTCGGCGCATTACGGTCAGGAATAGGTATTTGGTGTTCAACCCGTTCCTCACGCGCTCGTATCTCGTCAATTTTTGTATTGTGAGATTGCCATGGTTCAACAGGGAGATCGCTTCCCGTCTTGACCTCTCGAGATCGAATCTCATCGAGCTTGGTGTTGCGCGCCCCAGGATGCGCTACCCTTGTTCGCGAGTTAATATCGATCTCGCTAGCTTCGTCAAAGTGAATCCGGTTCGCGAATGGACGATCGCCCATCCGAATCCTTGGACTATCTGACATTTGCAGCTCCCCAGCTGTAAAATCGTCGTCTACCTGCCATGCAAAGCTCTTTTCAGGGGACGCTTCAGCTGGCTCTGGATTGACTGGTCCGTTTTGAGCATCAGGGCCCTCGATCGATGGAAGTAGGTCCTCTATACCAGGGACAAGTTCTGGAATTCGTCCTTGTTTCGTCAAATCGTCTTTCGAGGGCATATGCCTCAATCCCCAGTTTGAGCCTGGTCTTGGTATTCCACTTGCGCTTTCGGGTCGTGGTATCCCGGCTGCGCTTCCCGGTCGGCTCCCACCCTGCACCCCGTTGGTCTCTGGCCGAAGCGTTTGCTCTTTAAGGCCAAACGGCAATCCCGCTCTCGACTTTCCGTAAAAGGTGCGCTGTCGCGGCGATGCGGTGCCAGGCGAATGTTTTGCTTCGGGTATTCTTGACGCTGCAAACGAGCCACGCGAAAAAGGTCGGCTGGGCGCTTTTGTCTCCAAGTGACTCTGGTTGTATGTTTGTCGTAGCTGACTCTCGTTTCCTTGGTTTCGTTCGCGCCAGGTTCGGGGCGCCGGACTCGGTGACGCATCGACAGCCTGACTCCCTTCGCTATCCTCATCGACCTCTCTGGCAGCTAGAGCAAACGCATCGGACATGGAGAGTCGTTTCCGGGCAGAGGAGGAAAACCTTGGAGTAGGTAATTTGCTGTCGCGCGATCCAACGCTGCCGATACTTTCCCTCCTATCCCCATCTGATGTTATTGATCGCCGGAATCCATTGCTTCGTACACTATACTCAAGCTTCGAATTGCTTTGTAGCGCTTGGTCGTTCTCCTTATTCCTGTCGCTCCCCCGCGGTATGTTGCTTGCGAAAAGTGGCTTCCTCCCAGATTGCTTAACAACGAGCTGACTCGACCGGTCGAGCAGCGAACTCCTGTCGCGATCCATTGAATAAGGTAGTCGTATGCGATTATATGTAGTAGTCCAAGCGTTGTCGATAGCACATCATCTGTCGTGTCGGACGACGGCGCGTTTATTGCATGGCGACAGCGATTGTAGCGAAAAGAGTCGAATAGGCAAGCGTTCGCTAAAGTCAAGGCTCGTACAGGTGGATATGTATGGGTATAGCAAGTAAATGTTAGAATGGGTATCGTATGTTTGTACAACAATAGCGAAATAAACATCAACAGCGCGCAAAAAAAGGGATTGACTGATTAAGTGTTTTTGTCGGGGTTGTGGATTAACGCGTCGCGGTAGGTGAAAGCGACAGTCCCGGACATGGGGGGTCCCTGATCGTGGCGTCTGGTCCCTCTACTGTCTTTGATAGTGGGGTAACGATAATCTTACCGTTTTCGTCATCAATCATTGCTTGCATCTTTCCATCATCAAGTCAATATACAATTGAGTAGTGCTTTTTCTTGCTGCTTTCATATAAACAACCACATTCTACAACGTGTATCTACAGCCCGGAAGTTTGGATATAGCTGCCTATTCTTTTGCTGAAAAGTCCTCTTCAGAGCCTTCCCCAAAGCCCTTCTCAGAACCCTTCTCGGAACCCTTCTCAGAGTCCTCCTCAGTGTCCTCGTCCGAGTCCTCCTCATACAACAAGTGCATACCCAAGTCTCCCTCCTCATGTAATTGCTTCAGACAAGCCTCCAGATCCCCTCTCAAACCTTCCATAATCTTGTCATCCACAATGCCATCATTCCACGTTATTCCCAAAGTCAACATCCCATGCTTGACACTCACAACGCTGATGCTCATCGGATCGCTAGAGATCATAGGTCCGTTTGTAAACATTGCATGTGATATAGTCCTCTTGTCAGGTTCATTTTCCGCAGCTTGCGGCAGTATGCCGACGTTGCTGACTTCCCAGGTCCTTCTGCGCTTGTTTCCGTCTCTTTCAACTAAGAAGTCTGTCCAGTCTGTGATGCTGCTGAGTGTCTTAAGGCCGTCGGTAGCTGGGAGTGTAGATATCTTTTGTCTGAGTTCCTCTTTTATCTTTCGTGCATATGACCAGACTAGATCGTCAAGTGTCTCATCTGTTGCGTTTCGGAAAGCTTCAACTTCTGCGAAAGGGTGTTCGTGTGCGGTGCCAGTTACGCATCCAAACAGTGCCTCTTTCAGATCAGGATCGGCCGTGGGAGATATGTATGGACGCATGCTTATAGGCGTTGAAGATGTGAAACCTGGTGCGTCGGGAACACGTCGAGATAGCGATGCAAGTGCAAGAGCATGTAGCAGGCCTGTAAAAGATGTTCTATAGGAACGAGTCGCCTCGAGAACACTCAGCACTGCAGCGGGAGGAATATCCACCGTAGCCAACCGAGTCTTGTGAGGGCGACTGAACTCGATGGGCTCGGCAGACCAAATTTCGTGAGTAGGTGTAAGAAACGAAGGTCGCATCCAATTCAAAAGGCTCGAGAATCTCTGAGCAAAAGTGGTCGTATAGTCGATGACATCGTCTTGTGGTCCAGGCAGCTCCGGACACTCGGGGAAAGACAGAACGCCTGGTGCCGATGGATCAGGAGGCAGTGAGTTCAGCTTTGCATGCAATTTCTCATGGAACAATCGACCACTCATCCCATCCATAAGGGAATGATGATAGGCAAAAACAACAGCCTCAAAAGCCGGCGACTGCTGTTCTGATCGAAGAACAAACACCCTCCACGGTGGCCTCGTCTCAACATCCTGGAAGATTTGATCATGGCACCAGCAGTGCAAATCTCCAACTTCTTTACGGAAGTCGAGATCAGAAGTAGTGGCAGAAGTGCGGAACTCGACGAAGTCATCGAGCTTCATCTCAGTGATGTGAGTGAAGTAGGCAGCAGTACTACCTTCATCTTTGATACCAACCCGCAACATAGGGTTCTCGGTAATTAAGGATCCCAAAGCCGCGAGTATGGCTTCTTTGGACTGCTCGCGTGAGGGAATACTGTATGTTGCAGATACCACCACTGAGCGATATAAGCCCATCAGGTGAAAAGCAGCCGAGCCAGCCTCTCTGAGTAACACGTCAGTGATTCAGTCAAGTACTGGGTACCAGGATGACTTACAAGAGACCTAGGCGTCGCACAGTACCTATTTCGGAGGCCGTAGTCATTTTGATTCGACTTTTGGGTTGAGTAACGGTGAGATTCTCGTTCGCAACTTTGGCGGAGAACCTTTTCTTATGTATCCTTCAATGAAAGGAAACAGTCAACTCCCATATTACAGAAGTGTCGTCATGTCTAGCGTAGCAAGTCAAGATGTGATGCGTTGGATATCAGAGATCTCATACACGTAAGCAAGTGGGCATCTATCTTTTGCATGCATACTAGAGGCACAGTCGATGGATCCTTGCTTAGGTGGCTCCCCTCTTCACAACCCACGAGTATTTTCCGGGGTAAGTCAGTTTATGACTTTAATTTTTAGCAAATTCACTTAAACACAGCAACAGACCGTGAAGAATGAAGACATCTCATGGTGAGATGGTAAGGGCCGTTGTGCATTAAAAGCTATAATCCAAAAAAATGTTCTATTCATTGCAGATGTACCGGATATGTGCCGGATCATCTCATCTCGTAGCAATTTCCTCCTCTCATTTCACAATTCCAAAAAGGCTCCTGTCCCAATCTATCCAAACGCCGCGCAAAGTTTTATGCAATGAAAGGTATGTCTTTTTTGAAGGAATATATATCTACCATCCTTCGCCAGGATTTCTCCTAGGGCGATTGCTGCCACGGAAGTAGTCGTATGATTGCTCACCACCTTCGTGCTGCGCAAGACCGCTGTAGCCTTGAGGCCCGCCGCCCATAGCGCCGACCGAAGGCCCGGGCGATTGTGCAGGTGTCATGCGGCCTGGAGTGTTGAGATTGCTGCTGTACGCTGGAGCCGCAGCGTTTTGGATGAGTCCAAGACTGGAGGAGCTTCCATTGTTCTGGGCATACAACGGGCTACGACCTCGAGCAGGTGGAGGCTCTTGACCTAAAGTCATCTGCTGAGTGAAGCCGGTATTGGCGCCTGGTCGGTAAGACGAGTAGCTTGTGTCACCGCTAACGTTGCTAGCAAGAGACATCAACCGTTGCTGCTGGGCTGCTCCGCCAGGGAATGCAGCAGGAGAGGCAGAACGACCAACAGGTGTACCTGGCCGCGAGAAGTCGCTGCCGTCCATAGATCCTGGGGTACCAGGGCGACCGATCTCTCCGGGGCGGCCATAGATCTCACCTCCACCGTGGTTCTCTGCAAACTCGGCTCGATTCTTGTAGTACTCGAAGTCCATCTGAGTATCGTTGACAAACTCGAACCCGGGAACATTGTTGGCGGCCTTGCCTGGCTTTCCGCCCTGCATAGGATCCAGCATAACCATGTCCGAGTAGCCACTTACAGTCATCATATCACCGGAGTCCACTTCTCTGCCATCCGTCAGGCGACCCTTGTAAATGGCAGGAAGGAGATTTTGCGCCTTGGCATGGACCATGGGTGTGATGAGAGGTCGGTAGAGTGCAGGATGGCCAAATCGGTTTGCCAATCGCTCACTGCGCATGCGGTTCTCCTTGGGATCAACTCCGTTCTCAGGTGACTTGGTGACGTCCTGGATGCTGTAGTATGTGATCTTGTCGTTGAATGCTCGGTTGCAGTAGATCTTGAAGATGAGCATGATGAAAGGCAAAGGCACCACACACCAGAATTCGATATGAGTTCCAAAGTTGCCGTGAGCCCAGCAAGTCAACATGACTACCAGGTTAGAAAGAATCGTTGCGAAAATGAAACGGTTGAAAATAACACGCCAGAACATTCCGCCGGACTCAGTCTTGGTGACAAAGCGGTAAAGTAGAAGATACTTCTTGAGCCACGAATCAATGACGAAGTAAAGAGCTGTTGCTGGCAGGACAAGAGGCTGAATACCAGCCAGACACATGGTGACTGTAGCATAGTAGAGGAAGTAGTTGTAGTAACTGGCGTACTCAAAAGGCGGTGGGGCGGTAAGCTCGATGAGCTCTCTGGGCGTCGGGCTGGAGAACTTCTTAAGGAAGAAGGCTTGAATGAGAGGCCAGGCCTGGGCGAGGTCGATAGCCGCACCGAGTTGTCGCTGGAGTAAATAAGTGACCCAGAAGAGACTGTTGTTGCAAAGGGTCTCAAAAAGACCACTAGCGATCTTTTGTTTCTTGATCGATTCCCAAGCATCCTCTTTCTTGGCGCCAGTTGCATCTTGGACAACACTGAAGACGAATGACCAAACTGTACTGAAGATGGAGAAGATAAATAAGTTGTTGAAGACGAAGAAGAAGTAAAGCTTGGCCAAAACGTGCCTCTCTCGTCCAGTCTTGGTCTGATCACCAGCCTTGACAGAAAGCCGACGGAAAATCATAGGAAGAACGAGGTAGGTCAAAGACATGATAGCTGGAGAGAGAACACCCTGGATGGCACCCCAAACTTTGGGATGAGCAGCGAGTTCTGTTTGGAACGCAGGCCAGACCTTGCCCAAGTTTTCCAAGTTGACGAGGAAGATGGCAATACCCAAGTTAGGAACAATCCAGAAAAGTGTAAGGAGAGTGATCCACATATTGTTGACCCATCGTCGTCGTCCGCGTGTGCTGCTATACAATGGCATGTTCTCCCAGATGATGTCGTTGGGACGAGGCGCAAGCTTGACCGTGGCGCCAACAGGCTTCTTCTTGCGACAAGCGTACGCAATCCCGTGGGCCTCTGCAATATCGGCATAACTGGCAAAACCGTAGGGCATCGAACCTCGCTTATCAACAGTCGCACGAACTTGCTTGATCTGAACCTCGAGATCGCGAATTCGCTGAGTATAGTATTCAATGGCATCCACCTTTTGTCCTCTGGGATAGGTCCCGTATGATCGATCCTTCTTAGAGGGTTTGCACATGGGACGAGCAGTCGGAACGTTGTTGGGATCCTTGAGGTACTTAGCTAGGATTTTCTCAAGCTTACGAACGGCGTGGTCGTGCTGCTCGATAAGGGCTGGAAGTTCTTTGACGTTTCGGGCAACAGCGGTTCGAGCAAAGGATGAGTTGGGAGCGATCTGATCGATGATCCTGGCAATACCTTCGTCAGAGCAGCCCTTCTTGGGGATATCAAAGACCTACGATTCAGTGTTAGCAGGCAATTATTTTTTAGGATCTACATTTCCTTACCATCAATGTACGGGAGTGAAGACTCTTTTGGTAGTCCTCGCTCTCGAAGTACCTGCGCCTCAGCTGGTGAACTTTCCTATAGTTGAACCAGAGGAAGCCGATGACAATGAAGTTGAAGCACCAAGCGATAACGACCTGAGACCAAATTGCGGGCGCATATACAGTAAGAGGAGTGATGCTAATGACCCAGCTGGTCTGCTTTGGGCCTTCATAATTCTTGAATCTTGACACGTTGATAGGGAGAAGAATGCCGATACCAGTAACACACAGGGTCAGGAACATGTTGCGGCACATGCGAACGAAGCGTAGAAAGACGGTAGCGTCCATGCCGATCAAAGGCAAAAGCATATCTTCGTTGGTTCGCCATAACGTCGTAATCCACGACCAAGGGGCCTTTCCTATAGGCGGCGGCACGTGTTTTTCGTCGGCATGTTTTAGCTTTGGGGCGTAGATTGCCTGGTGGTATGGTCGCAAGATGGAGAAAAAGATGGCGATGCCAATTGTGACGGGAAGTGAGGTGGCTAAAGCAGAGTATAGCGAGGCAGCTTGAAGCTAGAGGTGAGAGTTAGCAGTGCGCGCATGACAAAGTCTCGACAGTCGCAAGTCATACCTGTCCACTGAAAGGCGACTGGAGAAGATTGAGCAACTCATGGCCGGTGTCTATATTTCGGCCACTGAGGTGGGCTGAACCGTCCATATTGGGCGCGAGGACTCCGCCAACGGGCGAAGACGTTGGAGCTTAAATCAGAGGAGCAACAGCAGTCCGGTACAGAGCGCGGCGGCGATCGTTCAAGCTCTCAAAATCCCGGTGCTTGTGAGCACGTATCGAGAATCGAGAATCGAAGGTTGGAGTGTCAGTGAGTCGACGGGGAGAGATCTCGTATCGGTTCGCAGGGGGTTTCAGTCGCAATCGAGATGAGACAGCTGACGAAGCCCAGTCAGTGGAGGGCGACGAGGTAAGTGTCCACGCTGGAAGTAACAGATGTGTCGTTTGTAAACAAAGAGCTTAAAGTGAACGAGTGTGTCGCTATTATGAAAGAAACGATACTGGCCCGTGGGCTCTTGGAGAGGGCGAGGCGCGGATAAGGGGGCAAGGCAAGGCGAAGCGAAACGATGGGGATGGGGATGGCGTCACTCAGGAACAAGCGACGATGATGGAGAAAGGACAAACGGGAAGGGGACAAAGAATTGGATAAGTCCGGAGAGATAGAATGTCCAAGGTCCGGGACATGGACATAGGTAAGTAGGTAAAAGGGTAGAAAGGTAAAAGTAGGGCTGGGGGGGTGGAGGTTGCTATTCAGACTAAGGAGCCATGACATTGACATGGATCCCGTTATCATGGGGGAGACTTTCACTTTTTTTGTCTTTTGTCTTTTGTCTTTTGTCTTTATTGGGGGAGAAGTTGTCAACAGACAAAGCTTGGCATTCATCTAAGGAGCCCGGTACTGCATCGAACCGAATCTAACCTACCAACGCCAATAAATTACAAGTCCCCTGTTTTAGAAGGCAACCTAATGTTAATTGTTTTGTAATAGAATGATCCAGACTCGAAGGGCATGTGACCTGCTATTAATTAGGTATATATCACAAGTACAAGTCACAGACTGGTTTTTTTTTTTTTTTTTCAACAAAATACCAACAATCAACATACTAGGCATCTGGCGGCAGTCACCTCCATCTCTTTAGCTCATTCACTGTCTCTGTCAAGAAAAAGCACGCGGCCTTCGTGGGGATGGGACCCAAGGACCCAGCTCCAGATGCTATTTTTGACGCCTCTGGATCCGCTAAACAGTGGAGTTGGTTCTTCATCCGTGAGTACAGCAGCCAATCGTCACCCCCTCTCAGCTTATGCACTCGCCACGTCCACCTAGGCCATTACCCCTGCATCGACGCTGAATGGCCAGATCCCCTGGAAGAGAGCCCTTGGACCTTGGACGGGAGGGCTTTTTTTCTTCATGTCTTTTCCTAACCGGTCCCGAACTCAATGGATACGAGAGCATTCCAAACAATACTTGTCTACAAACGGAAATGATGGGACGACGCTCTAAAAACCAAAGATCTTCTTTGGTTCCAACGTGCTGTCAACCCGTTGTCGATCGATCTTGCGTTGCACATTCACTTACTATGTCTCTCTTTTTTCTTGCCGCCTTTCCTGCAACGCCTTGTCTTGTCTTGCAGATTCTATGCATTGCCCTGGCATAAATAAGCAATTTTGTCTTTGACACACAAACGCCCTAACCGCCTTGCAATCTGTACTGTGCTGTAATTTGCACTGTAATCAATCCCCCTTTCCCGTATAAACAAGCCCTTGATGGACCCAGGCTGGTAGGTACATACAGTAGTACATTCATGCCTCAATGGTGCATTTGCTATCCGCTTCATTCGCCACTACTCTTCTACCAAGTAAAATAGTTCATGCTCAATGACATATCCGTAAACAAGACACGCAATCGATCGCAATCAGGAAAACAAAACACTGTCAAATCGGGAAACCCTCTCGCCCATTTGCCGATGGGGCCTGTTGGAGCTACCAAAGCTTGTTGAAACTTCTGAAACAGTAAGTTGGAAAAAAAAAAAAACCTCAACTTCATCATCACGGCCCGAGGCATGACGAAAAAGTCTATTCGACTCTATAAAATTTCTTCTGGAAAAAAAGAATGGAATATTTGTCAAATAGTTTTTTCTAGCATTCCTCAGCAGTAGACCAACCGAGTTTGCTAGGTATCAGTTTTCTGCGTGTAAGCCATCGTATCCGTCTCGCCTACTAAGGCAAGGCTAACACCGCGTTTGTGAATCCCGAGACCCCGAAGAGAAATAAAGACATATAAAGTCATAGGCAACGTGAGGATATTTCGATTAACGGATAGACTTATAATCTAGAAGCATTTTATTTGTTACCTTCGTATTATTGATGTCGGGCAACTTGACGTGATGAGAAGTCACAGAAGACTTTTAGTGCCTGACAAAATGTTCTGACTGGCAGAGAGCATATCACAATTATTGACCAACAGTTGACTCTGTCGATATCTTTGTTTAATAACTGTAATATTGTTTAGTGATAGTCGCAGGATGTGTAAGCTTAACTCAGTCATACGCCTAAGCCAGCTGAGCTTACGTTTGATCATCTTGGGGTCCATGGCTGATGACGCTGACAGTCATATCTGAGAATTTTATATTAATATATTCTTACTGTGACCGATATGAAACATAGGTATGCTATCAGCTACTCTGTCCGCTGTTTCGTAAGGCTTTCTACTGGACCTCTGGTGGTGGGAATTACTATAACTGATACGAAGGGTTGTTAAAAAGCAACGGCATGAAAGACAAGGAAACATATCTTCTTATGTCCTGGGTTGACCTCATAATACATACACTTATCCTAAAATTTCCATACGCTTTAATTGCATGGATAGATGGCAGCATCTTGCAGAAGTAAAGTGTAATATCAAGGTGTAACGAGCTGTCTCGACAGCATTTTTTCTACTGCCTCTTGACTACAATCATGGCCTTCTTCACAGCTTGATCGGCTCTTTCAATAGATATAAGAAGCTGAAAGTCTTTCGGACTCCACGTGAGCTATGGTTGCTTGAAAAAGGGGCGTTTTACCTTGCCAGTGTATACAGCCTGGGAGCAGAGAAAGATATAAGACACATGGCTTGGTACTTTTCTGTTAGGAATAACTGCTATTTTCTGTACCTGATTATTATAGCTATCTTGAAATACGGAGATGGACAGCATTGTAGGTTTATAAAGACGGTTGTGCAAGAACGAGGCCATGACTCTTCACGATGGAGACAGCTTTACAGCATCATTAGTATTCATCGTCAATAACACAAAGCATTTTCAACAAAAGTCAGAAATTAGAGTTATCGATATTATTATAAATTCACACACTTGGGAGCAGAGTAAGAAAAGAAAAAATGACTCAGGGTAAATATGAGCCACAGTAAAGACTTTGGCGATAGTTCTTCAACCTTGAACTCAGATGACTATTCGCACAGCAACCGATTATCTAAGATTTCTACCTCTGCAGCAGCTCACAGAGTATTTTCTCAAGTTGGAAACCTTCCCGTCTCTTATTTCTTACAAGGCTCAACCCATCGTGCTCTGATCCTCTATCTCTCTAACCACTGGCCTCCTGAACCATCACAGTCCTATTCACCAATACCATCGATCATCGCAACATATCATCATTCCGACCGAAAAATATTGCTAACAATGGACCCCCAGAGGTTAGACTTGATGTACCATTTTCTTGATCGCGCTGATCGGCTCCCTCCTGCTCGGCCCCCTCTTGTTCGGCCCCGTCCTGGTCGCATCCCTATCATACCTCGCTTCGACAACCGTTTTCCCAACCGACTCAGGCACCGTTTGTTTCTCGGAAGATACTTGAACTCCCTGAACTCATCTAACATGGTGCCGGCATACATATTTGTAACGCTCTTTCTTCTCAACCGAAGCAACCAGCTGATTTTCTTATTTCTTCGAATGATTCTCAACCCAAGGTCTCTGAGCGTTTCCTAAAGGACTTACCACCAAGAAACACAGACTTTGTGTTTCCTCTTTAGATGCGCGCAGCATGCAAGATAGGGCTAGGACTTCGGACAGAAGGACTGGTTTTGTGGGAAGAATTCATTTGTGCAAAGTGCACATTGGACATGAGACTATTGGCATGGGAATTAGAGTTGGCGTACGACACTTGCAACAACAACTAACTCGAGAAACACCGTCGCGATACTGTTTCAAACAGATTTGGCAGGCTGGTCGAGATACTCGATATCACTGTCAACGGTTTGGGTGATGTTGCGCTCCAGTTGCGACGAGTTATTGAGTCTGCGCAACCTTCGCCGGAAATCGATTGGACATCGCCATCGTGGATAAGAAGAAGCAGGCCTGGCTATTAAACTATTGGAAGTGGTAATGTTGAGGGATCAGACACTCTCTTTCTTGGTCCAAGATTTCAGATCCTTTGCGAGTGGTTGCTTCATCTGAGTAAGCGGCCGATGTCGTTCTGTTTCGGCTCAGTGCTGTCGTGGTCAAGTATTTGTACTAATAGAAACAATGAAACATGCTATACAAAGAAATGGGTGAATATTCATTGTTTTGCTACCTAACGCACAAATATACACGTAAGACCTCCAATCAGGCAGAATTTGGGAAGCTGTTCCTGTTCCTATAACCGACCGTGCCGTTTTCGCCGTCCCATCCTTGGAGCAATGTTCTGCTCAACACTCATAAACGCAATGATAAAACAATGAAAGACTTATAAACCTTGCTCCTAGACTTCAACCGGTCCTTGGCTTCGCGTCTTGCGTGCTGTTTTGCCAACCGCAGGGATGACCTTCTTTTCCTTCTTGATGGTCTTGCCACCCTCCTGCTTACCGTTTAGCGCAGCGTCTTCTGTGGCTGTCGCCTCATCTGCGACGTCTTCGACGCGAGCCTTCTTCTCGACAGGCTCTTCCGATGCAGGCTTCTCTGCTACGGCGGGAGCAGAAGCGCCGTTAGTCGCGGCAGGGGGTTCTTCAGCCTTGCGTTTCTCGCCAGCAGCGGCCTCGGCGACGTCGTTGGCTTCGGGCTTGTTAGTGCCGTTGACATCCTTTGGCTCCGAGATGGTAGGCGCAGAGGTTGTTTCTACGCCGGTGGTGACGAAAGCATTCTCGTCTTCGTTCTTTGGCGAATCCTTGGGCTCTTCTTCGATGTTGAGCACAGGTCGAGGAGTGCCGCCTGCCGGGGTCATGTTGTTGACAGGCGTTTGTGGAACCGAAGCAATCTCGACAGGCTTCGGCGGAGCGTGGAGACCGCCGGCACTGCCAGTAGGCTTGCTCTCCTCTGACTTGGCAGGCTCTGAAGGAGCTGTTGTGTCCAAGGTGGGAGCACCAGCCTCGGCTTCGGGGGCCTTGGGATCAGGTGCGCCGACTAAGATGTGTCAGTTTACTCGAGGTATAAGTGCATGGCAGAGTCCATGAGACTGCAAAGGCCACCACTTGTGTCAATTGCACAGCGCAAGATCATACGCGATGAATACGGTGCCATTGAGATGGCTGGCGATGAAGCTTACCTTTGTCTATAGCTGGAGCAATTCCGTCCGACATGATGATGACGTAACAATTGTTGTCGTAAAGCGAGTCTGGCTTACAGGCGCGAGTATACAAGATACGGAGAGTCTAGAATAGATACTATTGCAGTCTGTGATACTGGATAAGAGTCGCGAGAGTGCGAATGATGCTTCACGATGGAGGAGAAGGAAAGAATTCAAGTTGAGGATGGGACACGGGAGCTGGAGTGAGGTTGGCAGGAGCGAGAGCACGAGGTCACGACGGTTCCACAGGCCATCCATAGCTACCTCTAGAAACAGACAAGGCAAGCAAGCAAGCAAGAGGAGAAGCAGAGAGACTGGGCATGGGCATGGGTAGATCCGAAGCCGAGGAAGCACAAACAATATCGAGGTTCCTTGCCCGCAAGAATTGAGGGACGAGTAACATGAACGGGATGGGGATGTATGTATGCATTGGGTCAAGGCAACGGTAAGAAGGCGTCTTGCGCCAACGCCAACGCCCTTTCGTCACTCGGTGGACTGTGAGATTAGCCCAAGGAACACCCGTACTTGACGGTGTGAACTGCGCAGATCGGGACGGACTTGGTCGTCGTGTTGGGATTGGATCCCAGTTCGATTCGGCTTGCGCTGCTACGGTTGCGCTGCGTCGCGTTGCGTTGCGTTGCGGGGAACGAAGGAGAGAGCTTGAGTGGGCCGGGCTCTAGCAGACCCTAAGCCACTGATCTGAGAACCGGAACCAGTGAGAGAGCTTTAGTACCGGTACTTGCTTTGAGTTGCTGGGGGAATTGCTGCGAGAGAGTTTTGGCTAACTAAGCTGAGTTTCGTGTTGTTTAGCTGGGCAGTCAGCACGCGGTTGAAGCGGACCACAATGTGAGGAAATATCACTGTTTGTTCATCAACCTCTTGTGATTGTTAAGTAATACTACGTAGACAATTGACCAGTGATCATAGCCCCGAATGTAGCTCTCCTCTCTGAACTGACGAGCATGACATGACGGCAGAATTGACGATCCCAAGACTGACCTGCATGTCAATGCTTCCCAATCCATGCTAGCAGATCGGCATCGGTTAAACCAGGGAGCACCTCATGCCTTAGCAGTCTGGTGGGTGGGTAGAAGAAAAGATGGCCCCTAAAATTTAGATTGCAAAAATAAATTACCTAAGTTTACTATGGGCTAAACAGCCTAAGCTGATTTGCTAATTTCGTCCCTTCAGCTTCCAGCGGCCAAGTTTTCTGGTCGTGAGAGACTCACCGCCACAGTTCCCAAAGCTCAACCGCCACACCTTTAGATTCAGGGGCTGTTCAGTGCAATCTGGCTCTCCCACCATCGTGAGCTTAGTCATTCCTCTCGTGCCCCATGCTACATCACCAGCTTCAAAGTGTCCCCCTAAGTTTAGAGTGGCTCGACTCGACGCGAATAACGACGAGACAATCCATCAACGCGATCCCCGAATTTCTCACGCTCCTTTTTCCCTGTACGGTTCTTCCTTGGTCTGTCTATCTTCAGATCATTTTTTTCTCTTCTTTATCCTCCTTCGAATCGATACCCCTTTGCAATTCCGCCCATCATGGCTCCCAAGGGAAACAAGTACTCGGTTATCTTGCCGACGTACAACGAGCGCAAGAACCTGCCCATCATTACCTGGTTGTTGAACCGTACCTTCACAGAGAAGTCCGTACACCTTAGTATTGATAATTGGATATTTAGAAAACTAACCGGAGTAGCAACCTCGATTGGGAACTCATCATCGTCGACGACGGATCCCCCGATGGAACCCAAGAAGTCGCCCAGCAGCTCGTCAAGGCCTACTCTCCCCACGTCCTCCTCAAGCCCCGCGCTGGTAAACTCGGTCTCGGAACGGCCTACGTCCACGGTCTCAAGTTCGTCACTGGCAACTTTGTCATCATCATGGACGCCGACTTCTCCCACCACCCCAAGTTCATCCCCCAGATGGTCGCTCTCCAGGAGAAGGGCAACTATGACATCGTCACCGGTACTCGCTACGCTGGAGACGGCGGTGTTTTTGGCTGGGATCTCAAGCGCAAGTTTGTCAGCCGCGGTGCCAACCTATTTGCCGACACTGTCCTGCGCCCTGGCGTCAGCGACCTGACAGGCAGTTTCCGTCTGTACAAGCGTGCTGCCCTCGAGAAGGCTATTGCTACCACTGAGAGCAAGGGATACAGTTTCCAGATGGAGCTTATGGTTCGTGCCAAGGCCATGGGTTGCACTGTCGCTGAGGTTCCCATCTCTTTTGTTGACCGTCTGTACGGAGAGAGCAAGCTTGGTGGAGACGAGATTGTGCAGTATGCCCAAGGTGTCTTCAACCTGTGGCTCAAGGTCTAGAATGGGAATGATATGATCAAAAGGGACACATCTTGTTGGATGGGGCGTTTGGGGAAGTATAGTACCATTTAATCTAATACCACGTTTCTTCAGTCGTGCGATCTCTGAAGCATGGCTTCGTCTCTCAATTATAGTATGGGAATGTTACATGTTACGCCCTCCAGTCACCATAATGGTCTGTCCTGACACATAAGAAAACAACGGACTGGCCACAGCTAGGATAGCACTCGCAGCCTCGGTTGGTGTGCCCGCTCTCCTAAGAGGAATATCTGCGAAAGCAGCATCGCCCGCAGCTTGCTTCTGTTTCGCAGGGATACCTAACGCGATGTTCTCACCATCTGGACCCTTTACGAAGGCACCCTCTTCCTTGGCCGCAGTCAATCTTGTGAGGATATGTCCAAACGCGACAGTGTTCGCCCTTACACCAAAAGAAGGGCCCCACTCCTTTGCAATCGTTTTGGTGAAGCCAGTGACACCCGCCTTGGCCAAGGCATAGTTGAGCTGACCCGCGTTTCCGTGCACGCCAGACGTAGAAGAGATGTTAACAATGCAACGAGGAGCCCCATCGCGCACACGAAAGTACGGTGCTGCAGCCCGGACAAGAGTAAATGGAGCAGTGCAATGAAGAGCTAAAATGGTATCCCACTGCTTGTCTGTCATTTTATGAATAACCCCATCCCAAGTGTAGCCGGCATTGTTGACGATGATGTTAATCTTGCCGTCACCAAAGTCAGCAGCACTCTTAATTAGAGTCTCGACATAGTCTGCTTTGAGAATATCGCCAGGCACGGCCTTGGCTTGGCCGCCGTCCTTGTTGATACTTTCAGCGACAGCCTTGCATTTTTCTGTGAGAGTTAGGGTTATTTTCATGTGTCTCGCAATTCCGAAAGTTTCTCACCTGCGTCGATGTCTGCAACAATAACCTTTGCGCCCTCTTTGGCGAACAACTTTGCTGCTTCTGCGCCGATCCCCTGTCCGCTTCCAGTAATGATGGCTACTTGACCTGCAAGTAGACCTTTGGGGTAGTTGAGATGGCCTGTGAGTTGACTAACACGGTCCGACATTTTGAGCACTATGACTGGTATTCATACAGGCGTGAAGATGAAGTTTGGGTTAAAGCAACAGTGATATTAGAAACTTGGGGATTTCCCCAGACTCTGGCCTTTAATTATCCTGGAGATCGGCATGATCGACATGAATGTCTGTGCCGAGGCTCACCGGGTCAAATGTGGGGTAGCTTGAGGTAGACATTCAGGGGGGCTACATCAAAACCGATGCTGATTTAGTAACTGATGAAAATACTAGACCAGCTTCAGTGCGTACATAGCCTAAATATGAGTTGATAATTTCGTCTATACTGCTTTGTGTCCCTATATTTTGCTACCCGCCTAAGTGGCCATCGAGCAAGAGGTGAGATAGACATGGACAACCCTCGGTTCGATTAGGACGTTTAGACAATGAAACCATACGGTCGTGTATTGGGAAATTCTAATATTCAAGTTTGCCGTCACCTATCTTACAGGCCTCTTCGGCAATGCGCAGTAAAAAAGCTGGTCACCCAGGCACTGAGAGCTCAATCGCTATGATACGATATACAGATTAAAATCCATTCAACCCCTTTCGGTGCGGTTCATGTCATACGCGTTCCATAGTGAATACTTCCGATGATTCCTCTATCTTTAAACTCAAATCATGACAGCCCGTGGCTATAGCTTGAAGTCGCTGTTTGTCTTCTCCCAGCCCGCTGCTGATGCCTCCATACCAGCGATCCGCTCCGTCAGCTTGATCTTCATATTCTTGTGTCTCTCAGTACACAGCTCGTACATAGTCGACAAATTGAACAATAGCGTGTGCGACGATAAACCCGAGTCGACAAGCTCTTCCAAAACGGCTCGTCCCTGACAGAGTTAGCAAATGAAGTAGTGTCTGAGCAACAACACTTACCTCTTGTATCCTTCCTAGGTATAACAAGCATACTGCTGTGTTGACACCGACCATCTCGTCGTCCATAGTCTCATTGAGCTCCTTCCACGCATCGAGCGCGCTTTCGTACTCAGAGTCCGCCATATCGCAGAGCGCCAGGATGAGCTTCTCTACATTCTCGTCGCTATCAACAGCTTGGCGCGCGTAAGCCCTCGCGCTTTCAACATCACCTAGATGTAGCCACAGGAGTGCCTTTGTAAGTGCCATCTTGCCATCGCCCCGATCCCGCAGGGTGTTCAAATGCTGCGCAGCACCCGTCAAGTCCTCGAGTTCGATAAGAGCCCCTGCTACTTGAATACCAAGGTCATGGAGACGGGCTTTCCAGACCTCTCTCGCCGAATTGTCGTGTTGTGCAGCTGCTTTGGTAATGCGCTCTCGTGCTTCACGGGCGAGATCGTGGTAACTCATGACAGCTCTGCGATAATCGCCGAAGCCAAGTGACTGAAGGCGGATGTTGAGGACTCGGAGTTCCCATGGTACCAGGTGCTCGCCTGATGTCTCATCAACATATTTTCTGATGTCATTTAGATCCTCCATGGCTTTCACCTCCTGGGCGGCCAGGGGAGTCGCATCTATCAGGGTAAGACATGCTAGACGGGTGTAGAGAAGCTCAAAGATTCTCTTGGAGTTGGTAGGACTGATACCTCCGCTTGCTCCAGATCCTGTCAGCTCCTGGACTGCTGCGATTGCGGCTGCTCTGAAGTGACCATTGGCAACAAGCTCTTCGATGGGCGCTTCTGGATTAGGCTGCTTCTGTGGATTACGGAATGCGACAGGGACGTTAAGAGGGGTAAGAGGGTGATAAATCTCCGGTCGCAAGAGGAAAGAAAAGTCCTTTGGCTTGGCTTCACCTAATTGTGAAATCGGTGTTCCTGCTGATGACCGTGGATGTGGTGACGAAAGTCTATTGCGCTGTGTTATGGAGGAAGTACGCTGAGGGGCAGGTTGAGGAGGTGACAGTAGCGGGTCACTACAACAAGAGTCAGTATTCGCAGAACTCAATATTCCAAGATAACTCACTCATCAAGATCGAGAGGTCCTTTAGTAGAGGATCTAGGTCGAGCTGAGACAGAGTTAGCCGTGTTACGCCAGTATCGCAAACATGTTAATGGAGCCCTAGGTTAGGCAGGGAGCGCGATAATGACCCCCGTCATACGACAACCCCAACCAACAGCGGACACGTTCTGGGGGCATACTCTTGGTGATTGACTTATTTCTTGAGTGTCCTTGACTTCCTGTTCTTTTAGGTTCACTCATGGTCTCGTTATTGATAAGATATTGATGCTCTTTGATGAAGTGTTGTGAGCTTGCGAGTTCATGGACAGTTCGGATAATCGTCGGGTAGCAGCCTCAAAACAACGTCGACTCTTGACTTCACCAGCATCGCAGGTTTTAAACATCGTCATGTCGCCCAGCAGCGGGCAAGAGAAGAAATTTTGCAAATTTTGCGTCGGACTTCTCTGATAGCTGATTTGCAGTAGACCGTTGTTCTTGTGCTAAACATTACCAATCTTGCACCCGCTAACACAAAAACCATATCCTCTGATACTTCCAAGTACCTACTGTCTTGGTGATCAGAAAGCTTGACTCAAGCAGCATACAACACGAAAGAACCCAGTCACTATATTGCACAAGAGAGTGTCTTCAAATGTTTTCTTGTATCTTCGGCTTAGGTTACAAGTTATCCTCTAGGTAGACATCGAAGATTGTTTATTGTGTTCGGACGCAGGTCTAGTCTAACTAGTGTTGAACCCCTATGATGCCCTCACTTTTCGTCTGTCTGTTGACCCTGATTGTACCTTTGGAAGCAATCATCTTTCCGTTTCTCATTTGACGTTTCATATCAATGCTTGGAGCATCGATCTTTCTTGTCAAAGCAGTCAAGGCAAAGTCCATCAATCACATCGCCGGGGAACTTGGAAGTCTGTTCCCGGATGCTGCACTTGTTCGCAGCACATTTTAGACTGCCATATTTGCATGACTCTAACGCTCATCCGTTGATTGCAGAGACGACATGAGGGACAACTGCAAGTTCTGAATTGGCCTCCATAAAGGTGGGTTGTCTGGTCCTCTTGACCAATTCACGTTCCACGGCCTGGAAATAGGTCTCTGTACATTTAGCACAGCCCATACGTAGAGTCACAAGCAAATCACTGTACACGAACTTGATTGCTTTCATCATGGCGCAGTCCCGCATTGCTTGAAGCTCGCCTGCAAAGAAGAATAGTTAGTACTTTATTTTTAAACCACAAATGCAAACAACAAGGCCGTACCTGCGAGCCTGTAGATAACACCCTCTAAAGCAGCGTTTTAAGTGACGCGTTCCATTCCAGAAGCCATGGCTCTGAAAGGCTTTGTTCCTTTCAGATTGAGTTCGCAGCTGGCAATTTTGAAGTTATCCGCGTCTCGATTCATTTTAGAAAGCACCATCAAGATCCAGAGATCACGGCTCGATTGGAGGCTCATAGCTTTCTGGATTTTTTCGCTTGTCCAGAGCTTCAGAGAAAGCTGCATGCTGTCTTTCATGTCGTACTTGTCGGCGAGCAACCAAACTGACCACAGTTGGAGCAGGGTTGGTTTCCAGAGCATTATGTGAGCCTGGCAATGTAGAGCACGGCAAATCCAACCCCATTCCTCGGGATTGTCTTCTGGCAATGGGATCTCGATAGGTGAGTCCCCTGACTCAGCCAAGGCGCGGCCTTCTTTGAAGCTTGGTTTCAGCATAGCAGTAAAAACAGGAGAAGCGCATTTTATGACCACCGAATGGACGCGCACTCGAGTTTTGCCTTTCACGATGAAGATGACATCTCCGTCAGGCGCGAAGTCTTCAAAGGAGGGGGTGTCTCTGGGCGTCTGGCTGTTGCGACCAACCTTTCGGCGTTTGGCTGGGGCTTCAGTCATGTTGGGTCGATAGGCAGTTAGTGTGATGTCGGGAGGAAAGGGAGTATAGAGGGAGGAGATGGATTATTTTGAGCGTGCTTGGTTTAGCAGCTGCCTGTCACTGACAGCGCACTGTCATGAGTGATGTTTCCTTCTGTTGAACTGTTCAGTACTGGCTTTTAATGCCCCAATGCGTGTTTGTTTTTTATCATCATTCGTGACTGGCAGTGACTAGCAGCTGTCACATCTCGATCACCACCAGCACTCGCCGTAACTTCTTTCTACCGCTGAAAAGAGCCCCCTCTGCTTTCTTTCTCCCCTCCCCCCCTTTCTCATCACCATCCGACCAAGAACATCACTTCCGCACTCCTACTTCAACATGAGCGCTTCACCGCCCGCCTTGGATCAAGACTCTAAAGGTACATGTGTGTGCCTGTCCTTTCTTCGTGTCCCCAATAGAATTCTAACCAACACCCTTTGCGCTCACCAGCCAATATTACGAAGATCTGCCAGAATGGGGATGTCATACTTGCAGTCGGTCCCAAAGAGAAGATTCGGGTTGCTTCGGACTTCTTAAAGCATATTTCACCTGTTTTCAAAGCAATGCTTGACGGTCCTATGAGTGAAGGAGAGGCTCTTCGAAACAAGCCACCCGACTCTCCAATCATTATTTCACTTCCCGAAGATAGCCCAGTGGCTATGATTAGACTTCTACGGATTCTCTATGGTGCAAACGACTTTGATCCCACTTTCGAGGCGTTCTACGATGTTATCATCTTAGCCGATAAGTATGCCATGACTGAGCGACTCAAACATTTCGGATTCGGTTGGGTACGTGTATACCCCCTCGACAAAGAGGTTATAGACGACTACTACCGTGGATGCTGGGAGAAACTGGTTACTTCTTACATTCTTAATGACAATACGGCCTTCTTTCATGTCAGTTCCTGCCTATCCAATTCGGCGGGAGTCTTGGTAGATTGGGCGACAGAATTGCCTAATGAAGTGCTTGGCTTGAGACTTGCCCGTACGTCTGAACTATCCCCCCGAAAAACAATAGTTTGCTGATTGATTGATAGTGGCTATTGGGGAGATATGTGCGAACAATTTGGTGAACAAGGAAAGGCAAAGAATGCGGTTGTGCCTGGACCGTTTCAAGACGGTGAAGGGAAGCTTCCTTGACAAAGGAGAAGGTTGCGAGTTCGAACACTACCATCGCCGTCTGTGGGACGATTCGTGGTAGAACATGTCCCAATGTTACGAACTCGGGTAATACTCTGGTCTGTCCATATAGCGGTAAAGGTGAATGGCCTGGCATACTAGCATAGGATGGCAGAAACTGACTCGCCCATTTTGTCTTGAGACCTTCAGCAGTCAACGTTTTTACAGTCCCGGAGATGCTTGTCAATACGAGCTTCAGGCAATGATTAAGCAAGAAACTGGCATAGCAATAAAGGCGGTCGAGAATTGACTCTCTGTCTATGGGCATATGAAACGGAAGAATCTTGGCTGGGAGGAAAGGCAGCGGCGGGGAACCCGATGATATTAATCCGTCTCTGGAGCTGTAGTTAGGTCCCTTACTAGGCACCTAGGAATTGATTTGTGACTCTAGAATTCCCAACAGGTTCACATGCAATAAGTTCAAATGTTAATCAGAGTAACCAGACTCTTGATAGTCTCGCAAGTGAACATGTGACAGCCCTGATCCCGACACTGAATCATCGACATGGCCGTATCTTTTTCACAAACAAAAATTTAATCATGCTGGTATAAGTCCTGCCCATCACTTCTGAACTTCATGCTACCCAGTTGCATCCGTATCCCACAGCAAGATGTGTCCTCTCAACGGCCCGTCTGACCAGGGTATCCCCTTCTGTCAACTCGCGCGCTATGCTTGGTCTAATTTGAACCTAGGTTTGATCCAGCCCCTGAAGCAAGATGCGGACCATCCTCTTACCAAGAATTCTGATCAACAGGTCGTCGAGGACCTTATTCCTGGAGGAGACTTGGTCCTTGCTGTTGGTCCAGGCCGAAGACTGTTCGGGGTTTCTTCAAACTTCCTTTGCGAGATATCACCCGTCTTCGCCGTCATGTTTGGACCAAACTTCGAGGAAGGGCATCGTCTGCGAAGCACACAACCCGAAGACTCCGAAATGGTGCTCGAGCTGCCCGATGATAACGCCCAAGCCTTCTCTGATACCATACGTGTTCTATACGGAGCCGATCCTGTGACAGTGGACTTCGAGCCTGCTGAGATCCAGAAGATCACCATCGTTGTTGACAAGTACGACATGATTCCACGCTTCACCTTTGCTTCGGCATACTGGTTTGCAAAGTATCCATGGACGGACGATCCGGAAGAAACCTGGCAACTCACAACGGCAGCATACTGGATGCAGAACCCTGATGCTTTCTTCAACTATAGCAAGAAGCTCATCAGACATATGCAGTCGTCCCATCTGAGCTTTGTCGACGACATGCCAGACAAAGTACTTGGGCTGAGGCTTTGTTGTAAGTTGGGCTTGAGAGCTGGGAACGGGTATCAGGAAATTATAAATATCTTAGTGACTAACTTTGGACAGTGGCAATCGAGGAACAGCGCGTCCACAGGCTCACGCACGGTACAAAGGCAAAGGGGGGCTTATGTCTGCATTGCTTCAGCCGGTCAAAGGTTTCGTTTACTCTACGAATCAAGGGATGCAAGCACCGCAAGTATCACTATTAAATAACAGTGATAGTGGGGTACTTAGCTAAAGAATTAGGACTTGAAGCAGTAAAGACGAAATTATTAGTATACGCTTAGGCCATAAATGCACTAAGAGTCTTGTAATACTTATCATGGAACTGCTAAATGAGGACCGATTTTTATGGATGCAACCCGCCTGACTGTCTGTCTGTAGTAACATCCACCATGGAAGCGTAGGTTGACCCACTAAAATTTCACCAGTGAACCTCACCTCAGTTCTTCAACTCGATAACACTCTCACACCTCCATCATGAGAACCCGGAAATCCAATCGTGCTAAACGGTACACAATTGAAAAATACGATTTTGAAGGTAGCTCAGACGAGGAAAATCTCAAACGTGCTACGCAGAAAGCGGAACGTGACGAAAACTTTGATGAGAATGTCGTTGCTGAGGAAAGCGCTGAAGAAGAAGAGCTCGCTCTCGAACAAGAACAGGAGCACGATGAAAACGAAGACCCAGAGTCCGAAGGCCCTGTAAGCGAACCAAATGGGGTGCCAGACAGATTTGCACGACAGCGCGTGAAGCCGATCAGACCATTCAATGTACGCGCCGCTGGCTTGACAGGCTATCTCGATTTGGAGCCTGTCGCAGACGGACGTATTGTAAGGTCATACTGGGGGCCTTACGATCGCGGCTCCAAGGGTAAACAGCTGGTCGAAGCGTGGTATGGAAGGCACGAAGATGGTGTCGATTTGGTCAAAGGAATGCTGGATCGTTGGATGGACTGGACCGTTCTGCCTCCCAAGATCCCAGGTGACGACGGCCAAAAAGACAGAGGCGTTTGGTCTCCCAGTTTCTTCGAACGGGAGGCTTATAGTGCTGAGCATTGGTACGAACGCGTTCGCGAAAGTCTTCCCGAGGCTAACGCCCGGATACGACTATCGGTAGAGGAAGCCGAGCTGTACCGTTTCCAGAGAGAGCCAATGCCGGTGTTACTAGGACCGCCAGCATCACAACAAGAAATTAGATCCCAGCCTGGAAATTCTTACTCAATATCTCAGGATGGTCTTCCCTTGCAGGATCACAGCACACCAGTGGGATGGATGTTAGATGCGGGTGGTATCGTCACCGGAATGGACTGGGCGCCGCTGCATAGTGTCAACGCGCCGCAGCTTCTGGCCATATGTGTTATTCCGCATTCTGACCAAGAGCTGTATGACTACGAAGAGCAGTCTATAAGCCCCGACTTTCAGAAGTATGGCACTGTGCAACTGTGGGAGTTCATAGGCGAGAGGCAAGATGATGGCTTTGCGCGACCTTCAGCACAACCTCCGACGCTACGCAAAACTATATGCTTGGAACACGGGCGTGCTCGAAGAGTAAAATGGAGCCCTGCGTGTGGCTTCTTGGCAATTCTTTGCGACGATGGAAACGTATATGTCACTGAAGCTGGGGACGATGGAGAAGGAGGTTATGGTAAGTTTGGACTCAACTCAAAGTAATGGCCCCTCTAACATATTTGCAGAAAAGGTTGTCGAGCCAATAGCTGTGTTTGGCTTTCCAGACGAAGACGCAAAGGCAACATCCCTCACATGGGTCAATTTCAACAGGCTGGTGGTAGGCTACACTGATGGTTCTATTGCTGTTTGGTCTCTCCGCCCCCATCGCCTCCTCTCTCGACACCCTGTTCACCACAATATCGTTGTCGATCTTGTCTCTGGCTATCCAGCTATGCCATATCTTATCGCTTCTACCCCGGTCGGTGGTACTGTCAAATTGCTAGACCTTCGTGGTCCTAGCTACGAATCTAGCGAAGTCCAGAACCTCACAGTCGGAACGCAGCCAAACCTCCTCGGATATAGCGACCATCTGCTTGGCTTCTTCTCCATGTACCCGTCCGCGGGCGTACTAAACACCCATGTCGGTTTCATGCACCATTCGCAATTCCCTGTTGCACGTCGTGTGTTCACTGGAGAAAGCTACCCTTCGTGTTTGGCAGTTGGACGCAACCACCCATACCTCCTTGTTGGTTCCTTGGACGGCTCGTTGTGGGCTATCAACCCACAGGTTGAAATTTTCACCACCAAACGTGAACCAACAGACCGTATCCGCATTTGCCATCACGAGCATCGGCCTGGAAAGTTCTTCGAGGCTGACTCTCCTGCTGCAGCGCAGGGTGTCTCAAGAATAGTAACGGGCTTCATCCTAGAGCGTAGCTTGACAAAGCATTCTGCCCATAAACCACCTGTCAAGAAAGGCAAGAAGCCAAAGAAGAAAGAAACCGACACAGCTGTTGGCGATGATGAGGAAGATGCGAACGCAATTATGGACCCGACCAGAGCCATCATCTACGAGCCTTTGACAAGAGTCACAGTTGCTGAATGGAATCCCAACGAAGAATACGGATGCTGGGCCGCTGCCGCGATGGGGTCAGGCTTGGTGAGGGTAATGGATCTCGGCTTGGCACAAACAGACGAGTGACCCGTTCAATCCATAAGGCACTGAGAACCCATAATGGTATGGTGGTAATCAAAAGCCTTGGCCATGCCACAAAAGTGGGTGACAGCTGCGAGGATAACAAAGAAATGGAAGATCTGATGTGAACTTCCCCAGATGTCAAATGAGCCAGGGGCACTTCTCTCGGGCCAGCGAACCTTTTTTTGCGAGAGTCAGCATATGAAGTAAGAAGCGGGAGTGAACATACTGCATAGAGAAAAGCGCCAAAAATGTACATGGCGCCGTGGAGAACAACCCAGCTAAGACTCATCCGATCTTCAAGGCCTTGGAAGCCATAGATGAAAGCTCCATGGATGACAGGGACGACGCCTGAAAGGCCAAGTCCAACAAACATCATTGTACGATAGGGACGCCATGTCGGAGTGCGGAATCTCTCAACCCATGAAGCAAAGGTGCAACCAACTCCAAGGACACATATCTGGTCTAATTAGTATAAATCAACAACATGAGCCTATAATATTCACTTACGACCCAGAGATATGCAGTCATGAGGTTAGGCAGACAGAAGAAGCCGTAATACAGAGCTGGAACATAACTTCCAACGATCAAAGCCACAATACCTGTGTAATCCAACTTGTTTCCCCACTTCGCAACAGTATCGCTATGGTTCGACAATGTGTGGAAGGTTGCACTCATCCCAAGACACACCACAGCGCCTCCAAAGAAGCACGCAAAGACGAGGACATCAGCGCTACTTGCGCTCGCATATCGAGGCCGAACAACTCGGTCAACATAGGCTGCGCTACCAAGAAAGACTATGGCGCCGATAAGATGAGACCAGATGTTGACAGACTCATTGTGAAGGTAGAAGAGGGAGCGGAAAGAATGCGCGTAGGAGTTTTGGGATTGTCGATACCCAGAGAGGATGAAGCCGTTATCGCGACGCCAGGCAGGGAGGTCATCCCATAAAAGAAGAAGAGAATGCTCAACCTTTGATTCAATGTTCTTAGCGGCATCAATAAGGTTCTCTGTGGCTGAAGGCCGGCGATTGCGCACGCTGTAAGGTTGAGTGTTGGACGTCATGTTGAACGACGCTATCCTGATTCTTAAATAAATGCAGCTAGAACACAACAACTTCAAGCTCTATATTTGCGTCTTGTGCTTCCACTTTATACAAATCGAGTCCCACTTGTCCGGTAGCGATGGAGTCATTAACTGTTGTGTTGTTGACTGGGATGATTTTGTTGGGACAAGCACATGGAAAGACACGCACCGAGGCTAAAGCGCTGCACAGTCGGTTAATAGAAGGCCTTTAGAAGTGTCGCAGAAGGCCCACTATAGTCGATAGTCCTATTTTTATCGTACGTGAAAGATTATACAGTAAATCAAACTGTTAAATGGAAATGGGTATCGGCCACGGTTACGGACTTGGATAACTTCTGTGGAAATCGACAAGCGAGCTGCACTAATACAGTGGAGGAGATACAACAACAGCATGGATCGTCGGGCAGCTTTACAGTTACAACTATATTTAAACCTCTAATCACAGAACATGTAAAGCATTGAGGTCAGCATAGAATTCATTTCTCGTTAGCCATCGCGCGATATATATCGTATCGTCAGTAGGCAATGTCTAAAACGCCAAAAGCACGCAGGTTGGCTGATGCGCTCACACCATCCAGAGCCTCCACGACCCTCATGGGCCCTGTTCGCTTGTCTCTAAAAAGCACGCGAGAACGTTTATTTCTTTCCGCTCTTCTTGATGCCCTGGCCACCGGTGTTGAGAGGGCCCTTGCCTCCCGCCTTGGCGGCCAACTCCTTGCGAGCCTTCTCGTCTGCATTGTAGAGTTAGCCAGCTGTGTCTACAATGTTTGTGGTATTCGGGAGTCTATGTACCGGCGCGCTTCTTCTCGAGGAAGGCCATGTCGTCCTCGTCGAGGTCCTTCTGGGCCTTCTTGGCCTGCTTCAAGGGCTTGACCTTGCCGCCTGTGATGGAGGGATTAGTTCTCTGTCTGTCAAAACGTAGTTTGCCAAAGTGTGTAAACGAACCTTCTCTGTTAGCGCCACCCATTTTGATGTGTGTAGATTGAAAGAGTTGTGTAGGAAGAAGATGGAGACGTTGTTGTAGAGTCAGAGGTTGTCGCGAGAAAGGAAGAAAAGTTGCCTCCCGCTTATTATTCGCTTTAAGTTTGTCTTTTTGTCCAGGCCTTTCAACGCCCCCAGCCCACTCAACCTGCAGCGGTGAGCCCACTTGGACCGCGGGGATAAAGCTCGATAAGATAAAGGGTCTTTCGGGAATTATCTAATCCGGATACAGGTTCCACTTTTGAAACCTCCATCCAACCTTAGCAACTGCAGTTTCGCTGTTACGTCAAAAGTCTCGAGACAGAATAACAGATGATAAACATCTGAGTTTGCGACATCACGACCTGTTTAGACTTCACAACATCAGCACCCATTCACCCATCTTCAATCCCCCAGCGTTTTTCTTCTCATCTGGACTGCGCTCCAGCTTCCCCTTATTTTCTTCAAAACAACCGTCAACAAACCTCACCATCGGCACTGAGCCTTGACGAGTCACTACTGATCCGGTTGGGCTCTTTTCCCATTGCACACTGCTTTCCCCAGTTCCCAGCGCTGACACCGTTTCTGTTTATTTCCGCTCAAAGGCCTAAGAATCCAATAAGTACAGTCGTCAAAATGACGGCGAGTTCGGACGAAGGCGAGATCGTCGAGAATTGCGCAGAAGATTTGAAGGCAACTTCACTGCAGCACACTGGAGGAAGCAGTGTTGACCGTCAAAACAGACAAAAAGATAGACTTTCGACTCCGGACCACGACACGGCCTCTAGATATAGCAACGGTTCACGACGAAGTATTTCACCCCGTGGTTACAAGCGACCGCACGACGACAGAGGTAGAGACAGAGATTATCACAACCCCCGATCTCGCGACCAAGACCATCGAAACTCTCGCCACAACTACGAGGACCATAGACGCGATGATCCTCGCAAGTCTCGTGGACAATACGATGACGTCGACCGACCTGCACCACGCACTTCCAACTATGGCTACGCTGGCCGCGACCGAGACAACCATCGCGATGGAGACCGAGATCGGTACTCCAACAAACGACCTCGAAACAGGAGTCGCTCTCCTCAGAGGTCCCGACGCGCAGATAGGGGCAGATTTGATCGATTTGTAAAAGAGGGCCAGTACGATCATCGCGACGATGAACCGAGAGGACTCAAGTACGACGATAGCTCGCGGGATGGTGATTCAATGTCCAAGAGGACGACAGTAGGAGAGGCTTCACGCGCCCGAGGACATGATGCTAAACCTGAACAAGGCCTTACCAATGGACATGGCCCCTCCAAGACTTCTCAGCGGTATGTTTGTTTGCAATATTGGATTTGATCGAAGCACTGACACAGGATAGTCAACCTGAACGAAAGCCAGAGCCTGAACCTGAGCCCGATTATGAAGAGCCTGAGCCTATTGACGAAGAAGCTGAGATCGAACGACGCCGCAAGCGACGTGAGGAGATCCTGGCCAAGTCCAGTTCGGCAACTCCTCTCCTGCTCCATGCTGTAGGAGCTGCAGCACGCGCTGCATCCCCTGCTTCCACCCTCCCCGACACGCCCGCAAAGACTCGATCCGAGGTTGAGAGCCCTCGTACCCCTCGATCAGGTATGTTACAATCTTGCAATAGGCGAAATTTACTAACCAGGGGTGCAGACATAGCATCACCTCGCTCGCCCGCATCTCACGTTGAAATGTCACCTGGAGGGATTAATCTCTTTGACGACAACCAACTGATGAATTCTCATGGAAAGGTTCAAGAAAACGAAGAGGATGGACCATCTGCAGCTGACTACGACCCCACTGGGGACATGAAGGAGGATGAACGACGAGATGAACTTCGACATGGACATGTCGTACTTCATGGTGAGCAGCATCCCATCGCAACAGAACCACAGCCTCAGGGAAAAGACCAAGAGAAGCCGGCTGAAAACGCCGATGGCGAAGATGACGACGACGACTTTGACATGTTTGCCGACGATTTCGATGAGGAGAAGTATGCTACGAAGCCTGTCGAGCCTGTGGCGCCCATCGACGGCGACGGCAAAGCGCCCGATATGCCAACTATCAAGGGGGGTATTCTTGAAGGCGACGACAAGGATGGCTACTACAAGATCCGTATTGGCGAGGTCCTGAACGGTCGATATCAGATCCAAGCAGCACTTGGACGGGGTATGTTCTCAGGCGTCGCACGTGCCGTCGACATAACCACAAAGCAGATCGTTGCCATCAAAATGATGCGAAACAACGACGCCCTCAGGAAGGGAGGCTACACCGAGATTGCCATCCTGGAGAAGCTTAACGAGGCTGATCCTGAGGGTCGTAAACACATCATCAAGTTTGAACACTCGTTTGACTACAAGGGTCATCTATGCATGGTATTCGAGAACTTGAGTATGAACCTGCGAGAAGTCCTCAAGAAGTTTGGCAACAATGTGGGCATTAACCTCGGAGCGACACGAGCGTATGCATACCAGATCTTTGTCGCTTTGGCACATATGCGAAAGTGCAGCATCATCCACGCTGATCTCAAACCTGACAACATTTTGGTATGTGTCTCCCGACCACATTCGAGACGAAACGAGTGCTAACTTGGATAGGTGAATGAGAGCCGTAATGTACTCAAGATTTGTGATTTAGGTACAGCCATCGACAAGACCGATGCGGCGACTGCGCATATGGACGTTACCCCATACCTCGTCAGTCGATTTTACCGAGCGCCGGAGATTATCTTGGGTATTCCTTACGACTACGCGGTTGACATGTGGTCCATCGGCTGCACTCTATACGAGATGTACACCGGCAAGATCCTCTTTGCTGGGGACAGTAACAACCAGATGCTTAAGGCCATTATGGAGATCAGAGGAAGGTTTACACCGAAGTTGTTTAAGCGAGGACAATTGGCTCCCATTCATTTCGACGACAAGGGCCAATTCGTCAGCGTCGAACGAGACAAGGTTTTGGACAAGGTATGTTTTGATTCCATCCACTCCCTCCACGTTTCTGTCGTTTGTTGTTGTTGTTGTTGTTGTTTTTCCGCCATCCTCTACTCCTTACATTTGCATCCAAGCGCCATTTGGCCACTAGATGTGTGGCCTTCCACGCGATGTCTAAACTATTCTTACTATGGTGGCTGGGGACTGTTCTATCATGGGGCTCTGCAAGCGTAAGCGCCGAACTCCCTTGCAGGTGGAAGCGCCCGGGATATGTGGGGGCACTTCACGACAAACATCACCCACACGAATGTCGATAGATCAAAACATGAAGCATGTTGGATCTAAAATGCCCTTGTGGGGTTTCTAAATCTAGGGAGGGATGAGGTGAGACTGGATGAGGTGACCAAACGCCTCACGATCCATTCAAGATTGGATCTGGCCGTATGACATGACCAGCTTTGTCTCGGTAGATCGCACTCCCTCTCAGCTTCAGCCACGATGACTTACATATCCCTTGCATACGAGTCCAACGGTTACTAAGGTTTAGGCAAGCGCTCAGCCCTTGTAGACATTCTCATTCGCATGCACTCGGTTTTTTTTCTTCATTTTAGAAGTGTTTGTCAGAAATCAACGACTAACAAAGTGTGCTTACAGACTACCATCAAAACCTTGGCTGTTGTGAAGCCAACGCGTGACTTGAGGACAAGACTCATGGCTGCGTCGGCAGGCATGAACGATGCGGAAACGAAGGACCTGAACCACTTCATTGATCTCCTTGAGCACTGTCTTGCGCTCAACCCAGACAAGAGAATCACGCCGGCTGATGCGCTGCGCCATCCCTTCTTTGCGTTGAAGGCGGGGCCTATACGTCGCTGATCAGGGTAATGAGGTATTCGGGAAATGGCAGCATGACGCTGTTTAGAAACAAAGCATGCGGGTCAGGGAACTAAGGATTGGGGAAATAGACTTGGCTAGACAAAGGAAGGGAGGAATTCGATTCTGGCCGGTTCAAAACATGTGGTTGTTTGATCGGTGTCTCTGAGCGTGTCACCGCCGTTCGTATGTCATGCCTTGCTTGCTGTGTCTCACCTTGTCCATTATGTCTCGCATATACGGCCGAGGCATGGGGGTCTAGATTTTGGAGAAACAGGCTAGAAGTTGCTAGAGTTTTCGGGAGTTTGTTGTGTTTGGACGTGGGTTTCTGGAACAAATGCCTACGACATTGTAATAACATAGACTCTGCTATGGAACCACTATTTGCGCGAATTGTCTGATGTTTGATCGCCGACGGGCGAGACGGAGTCATCTTTTCCTTTCACATGCGAAGACGTGATCTCGTACTCGTAGTTCCCAGCGCCCGGCTCGTTCGGAGGAATCCGCCTGGCGCAGCTGGAATTGGGATGAGGCTCACAGGTACGGGTAGAGTGGCGATGCCGACGCCAGCGTGAGCGTATCTCAGACAAGGCAGACGAATAACTGCCTAAACTAGTTGACCATGCCCACTGCACAAATTTCCAGGTCGGGTCATTCCAGGCTGATGTTTGACAACCCGGTACAGAATGTCGATTAGGACCGAGATGGGGCGTTGGCAATCAAGGGAACTAAACGACCACATGTCACAGTGCTTTGTTGGGTGTGTCTTTGATTGCTATATTTTCTTGGCAGCTGATGTTGCATAGGGGCTGAATGTTTGCCGTAGGTGATACCTGGTTGATGGTCTGTGATATGGGGAATACGGCTGTTGTGCTGTGACTGTAGCTTTGTGTAAGTCGCTTGGCTGGGAGGCAGAGCGGTTGGTCAGGATCTGGAGACACCAGGTAGGTGAAGGGCATTACTCGGGGAGCCCTTGCTGGGGTTCTTTGACGTCAATCACGTTGGGTTGTACGAGAAGAATGAGTTGCTGGCAGTGTTACGGATTGGCAGGGCGAGCAGAGTTGTACGGTAATGTTACGAATGTGATGATTGTTGATGATCTTTGTGCATTCACTGGTGACGATTACCACGATAGACGTGAGGCTTTTGATGATCAGAACTTTGAATGTTACAATACTCTTTTCCTTCGGTTCTGGCCGATGACACAGACCTTGTTAGTCTGTGCAGTTCGCCGATCCATGGGATATTGATTGAACATGAGCAAGAGAGAGCCCTTTACTTGAGCTTGCCCTGCATTATGATGTGCAGTCGTATTCAGATTGGTACTGTACACCCTGATCGCCGTGCTCTTACACGTCTGTAACAGATCCTGTAACGGAGATTACACCCAGGGCCAATTACCGACTGAACAGACGAAATTCCCACGAGTCAAGGATACCAAGTCAGAAAGTGGGTTTCGCAGCCTCACTCGCTTGGGCTTGGGGTTCGTTCGGTTCGCCTGGGAAGGGAAGGGCAAGGGAAAACAGTGACTATTTGGACTGGCTCTGGAGTCTTGACAGGGGGCGGGAAGACGACTGGATCCCTGTAGCACATTGCCCTTGCTTGAACGCTCTTTAGCCTTTGCAAACGGTGAGGCAGCGCAGCACAGCAAAGCACAGGGCATGGACGGAGCAAGGCAAAGACATTATGACGAACGGTGGCGAAAAAGAGCATCAAGTGTGTCGTCAGGATCGGCGTCGTATCAGCATCTTTGGCTCTTGGTTCGCTGGAGTTGTCAAGGGACTCTACTTTATCTTGTGAGCTACTTGGTGATGCTAACGGGATTGGTGGTTTCGTCCTTATTGCCATGTACAGTTTCATCCGTATCGAAATGATCCGTCCAGTGGGCGGCAGCTAATTCTGAATCCTGGAGTTCAGCTCTGGATGAGGATCATCATGACAGAGGAAAGTGTTGGAGATCTTCGAGTGACATGCAACACGATGTCAATGCGACGATTATGATGTTTTGTGTGCGTGTACAAAGTTCCCCGGTACATCAGATGATGTATTGATGAGTTGCATAGTGTGCAATCTTGTCATTGTCTTGATGCGTATTGTGTTGTCTTGAATACAGGGTAACCGTGACGGTGCTCCGTGTCCTGTCCTCTGTCGGGGTTCCGCTCCGTAACGACATCCCCCCACAGAGCACATGGCACGGGGCCACGGATGACAGAAGCAGGAGAGTGTGAAGCGTCTCTTCTTTCCATTTTCCAAGAACTCTATATCGAGATGGAACAGACTTTCGGTTGAGTCCGTGGGGACAAGCGAGAGAGTCAAAGTGACGTTAGCTTTTAGTCCAAGCTAAAGATCAGCCATCCCTCTTCAACTTAGTAACTAAGCCGACAAATTAAAACAAAGATGCGAATCACAAATTCATGCATGCAGGCGACGTGATGGAGACCTCGAGACCTTTTGGAGCTTCAAGCAAGCCACGGATGTCTTCCCGTCCACCATTTGTTTACTTCTGACCCTCCTCAGTCTCTAGACAATCGCGCCGTTGAGGTTCGAGACCAGCATCGCTTTAAACTTTTGCGTAGCCAAGGCGACAGACGAACGTTGACTTTCTCCTTACGGCAAGTTTCTGAGCTGATCGGCCTTGGAGTGCCGCAAGATGGTGTGGCGAGGAAATAGACACGGAAAGTCAATTACGATTGATAGTGGCTGATGGTAGATGTAGATCTTGATGAACTGTTTGTATGTGAGAAGTTGGAGACGGACGGACTACCTAGACAAGGCGGGTTCTTCCCTTGTGCGTCGTTTCTCTTTGAGAATAGAACAGAATAGGATCCCCCGTGACAACCCATGTAGGTTCAACAGCGTTGCATTTGTCCCTCATCCCTTGCATCCACACGCTACGTAAAGCAGCCCTTGCAGACATCCAACGTTTGGCGGTGAATCTACAACGGAGAGTCTCAGTATCGCTATCAGGCCATCTTCGAAACGCAGCTGCCCTAGTGCGGTGATAGAGTTGACGACGTCCAAGACGGTTTGTCTTTACTCCATCATATCAGAACACAACCAGTTGTTTCCAAGATTAAGAACTGGCTCGTCAAGTTTATTGCATGTGACACTGATTAACAAGATCGATCTGAAGATCGTTATCAGACCAGAAATAAGTCCAAGCTCGTCGTGTTTCCCTGCAAGGACATGATTGAAACGCAGCGTCTCAATCGGGCTAGAAACACCATTAATGGTCGAGATATCGCTCAAGCCAAAACCAAGTGTGTCATGCTGATACATATTGCTACCGCCGGTTTAAACACAACTGCATCCGTGGTTCCCGGGGAAGTGAGCCTGGCGGCACTTGATGGTGTCAACAACAAGCTCATGCCTTTATTTCCCTTCCATCATCTCATGATCTACTAGAGAACAGGAGGCTTACTGATTTGCAGCTGTCCTCTGTACGACACGATAGTTGACGTCTTAATTGATGCATAGTCATGACTCAGAGCTCATCGTAGCTGCGCATAGTTTCCTCTAAGTGAGTGCATGACCGGCAGTGCAAAGGATAACTCCCTATTGGATCACTATGGCTGTATTATTCTGGGAAAACCTTTTCCTTCAGAACCTGCGCCGTTTCCTGGAACTGCACAGAGGATTGTCCCGATTTGCTGCTCGTACATTTTACAATCCACGATGGTCTTGGTCTCTCACAAGTTCCAACACTTGACGGTACCGCTTATGCATAATAGCAGCTGATAATGGACCGGGATTCGACCCATTGTGCATTGCCGTGATGGGATAACCGCTGGCTTTTGATCGAGTTTCCAGTAGAGCGAGCAGGTTTCGACCAGCAGTCAAAACACACACAAATCAGACCATGCATAACATGCAGCACCGTACACCGAAACAAATGCCAGGGACGGCGTACCGATTTGCCTCGCCGATGCCCACAGCCGCAGGGCAAGAAGCTCGTCCCTCCTGGCAATCCTGAAGCCAGCACGCTACGCTTCAGCTACAGTAGATAGTGTATGATCGACGCCCCGGACTCAATTCGAGTCTGGAGATTGACTTGGATAATTACAGCGCCGGGCACTTGTTCCAAGGGTCACCACATTGGCATCAGAGGAATCAGTGCTCGCTGGCGTGAGATGGGTCGATTCTAGGGGTGATCCTTGTGACCCAGTGGGCAATTTTGCATGGCAGCCAGGCCACCAGTGCCAAAGCCAAGTAGCCAAGCTCCAAGGATTGACACAGCAAGCGGCCTCACTCTGTGTCGAGGTGGATCAGATGTTTGGTTTCTTGTTGGTCAACTAGGTCGCCCACAGAGAAACCGAGAGCACAGGGCAACAAACGGGGAATAAGGGAGGACCAAGATCTCCAACATCATCTCGGTGCTAAGCCCTGAATGGCTTAGATGCGCCCGTGGATTTGGACTTGCATCTTGGATAGTTAATTGGCAATCACGGTGAAGCGTCCTTTTTCGAACTGCCAGACCGCTTCTCTTGGGTCCCGTTCCCCATCGACCCCGTCTTGGGTTGACAACTGTTAAGTTGACCATGAGACGGTAATAGCCTAGACACTGTCTTGACTGCCCGATCTACAGGGGAGAGGGGGACCACTGAACAACAATCAACTGAAGCGGAATACCAGGGTCCCTTGGAGGAATTTTAACTGTCATATCGACATGGAATAGGGTAGCCGAGACAGTTGTTGAATGGATGGATATACGGAGTTACGATATGGGTGCGTCCTCCACCTGAAGTTCTATCAAGAAATTTTATTTAGACGTAAAGAGAAACATGTTTGAGGAGGCAAAGTCGTGCGATAGTGGTTCGTGGCTGGGACAAAAAAGGTTGAGGTCGAAAGCAAGTGATCAAGATCTCACATATTGACAGACAAGGAGCAATGACCAGGCATGCCTGAAATCCTCCTCCTTCTGGCAAAAAGGCTTTCAGATCCGGGGGCTTGAGGAGGCACAGTAACTGTGCGACACCTGTACGCAATCAATGACAGGAACCGACCTGGGTCTTGCTGTCACATTCGCATTCACACCGTAAACCCGTTATCAGTAAACAAAGTGAGAACCATGCATCCAATCCATCCATCCATCCAACACAGCACAACACACACGTACACGACAAAGATCACAGGTTCTTTGATAGAAGGTAGGTAGTGGGGCGCATTCCCTTGGCCGTGTATAGCCTCTTATTGGACGCCTCTTTTGTAAACGGTTTCCCCCAGTCAGCCTCACTGTCCCGTCGTGGCCTGTTCAAGGGCCTGAAAGGGTCTCTTGACAGAGGAGCAAAGTCCTAGCCGACAGGGGTACAGGCACACAACACAGTCTGCTTGCATCTCACCGCGGCCTGGGACCACTGGGTGGTACTTGATGCACCCGGGCATGGTTGCGCACAGGTTACATTACATTTTACAGCAGACAGAGAGTCGACACTCGCCGACTGCATCTGTCTACTTCGAGTAATACTGCGTAATCCAGGGTCTGGGTCTGTGCCAGTAACTGGAGCTGCGTGCAAACAGAAAACCTGCCAGCACGGTTGAGGCCCGTTCGAGGGTACCCTATATGTCGTTGGACGGATACGTGCAGAGACAAGCAAATGGATGGATACCATTAGGTATCTGGATGAAATGAGTGCCTGAGATAGTGTGAGCGTGGGTGGCAGGCCTCGCTTCGGATTTCAGAGTCAGATGGGACAAGTCAGAACAAGACAAGACGAGACAAGGGCAGCACACAACAACATTGCAGACCAGACTGTAGCCTCATGTTGCTGTTCGTTCTCCATAGGACCATCGCTTGTAGATGAAAAACCATGTTGCTGCGTTAATCAGGACGGAATAAGCAAATCTCGTTCATTCTCATATCAGCCTTGTCGAAATGTGATGAGCGTGACATGGTATCTCGATATCTGATACATCCTCTTGTTGCACCAATCAGAGCTCAAAAACGGGAGAGTTGAAAGTTCAACCATGGCTCAGCAAAGAATGTCGATCCTTTCGCGGGGCTGCATAAAAATAAAATAGTGAAAAAAGCAAAAGCTTGAAGAGGTTGGCATAAACTTATGCAGCGCTTAGCCGCTCTAGCCCCGATATGCACGATGCATCCATATCCATAGTTCCTTCCTGCTTCACTCCTCTAGAGCAGTCTTACTGGCTGTTGGGGAAGGAGCGACCCCCATTAGTGATGGATCGTCACAGTTCAGCACCTGCAACACCTGCAACAGTGGTGCCAGTTCACACTTTTCTTCGGGCACATCGACATCACATTTCAGCCCCCCTCCCTAACTAAACCTGAGGCATGTATGCTGCTGCTGCTAGACCTTCAGACTCTTTCATCAGTCCCATCTCTCAGACCTACTCTTGGGTCCTTCTGTTTCCATGACTTCATGCATTCATTTTTGTGCAAACACGTTGTCAAGCGCCACACAGACGCCCACTCTATTCAATACCTGAGCCAATCGCTTGTTGCACGGTCGATTTTCTGTTTTGTTCGTCGTGTTCAAGTGCTCAAGGTTTGCTGTTTCGTTCCAGTTGTTTCTCCTGAAGCAGGTCCGGCAAAAGGTAAACTGCCCTGCCTGATATGCGGGAAACACGACTGGGGCCAAACTCTACGTAGTCAAAATAACTCATCATTAATTACAGTTGGTAACTGACGGCATGACATACATTGCACACGACAAACACAGGTACAGTGCATATGATAGAACAGCACAGCAACGCAAAGCAACGCAAAGCCGGCCTCCGTTACTGCTGTCCCCCGCCCTACGCCGCGCCGGCCGGTGATTGCAAGACACAGGCAGACGGAGCATGGCAGGCTAGGGAGGCAAAGCTACGCTACGCTACGGCACTGCACTGCGCTGAAAAAAACCAAATTGTGATTCATCACGGGGGCTGTTGATTATGACGATTCGCCCGACGGGTGGAGAGTAACCAGTCAAGTTACAGAGAGGACACGCAGCACAAAGATGGCTACGGCGCAGTGCACTCTGGGGGTGTCAGCAGAGCACACAACAGCAGACGGAGCGCCGCCCTGGATGCTAGAGATCTGCCACCGCACGCTTATGAGTGGTCAAAGACAGGTGGCCGACCAGTGGGCCGATGGATGGCGTTAGTGCTGAGACTTGAGACTCAGACTCAGAGCGACACCCAAAGAGATGGTGGGCCCGCCAGACAACCTGAGAGGACCGCCGTGTGTCGTGGCCTAGAGGCAGTGACACAGAGGACCACTTTATTCAACTATCTAACGGATCCGTGCCTTTTCGTATATTGCTCAGCGTCACCAAACCAGACCAAACCTTTCCTTATCAAGTTAGCCGACGCCCCCATCCAAGACGCCCCCCCCTTCCCTTGGACTCTACGCCTAGACAAGAATAGAGCATTAACGCACAACGAGGCCAAGACAAGGCCCCCATGTCATTAATCTCTCCAATGGCCAGGGGTCTAATGAGGTGGTGGGTCTTAATCCACGCAATCCAAGTCCGAGGCGTGAAGTGGAAGACTGTACGTACCTTTGTCTTGGGTGTGTCTCGCTCTACGCTCGTCCGCCTTGTCATTGTCACTAGAGACGGCTTGACTTATCTACTGGCTTCGCCCATCTCCAAACTCGGCCGGATCTAGAAGAACCTCTATCACAACTTTCACGACACTCCTTCCGGCACCTTCTTCCACCTTCGCAGACGTGACCATTCGGTCTCCTCTTGTCGACTACGGTACACTCACAAAACTCCCTTCGACAATCCTCGGAAGGCCGACAACTTCATTCATACTCTCCATCTCCTCGACCCGTTGATTCGGCTGTCGGGACCCTGCCTACGAACAACTACTCACTCAACCACAACCCCAGGAACTTTTTAATCAACGACCCATTTGGACTGGACTTTTGGATCAGGATCCCTTGCTGGCCGTAGGAAAATACTATCCAGTGTTTTCTTCTTATTTTCCTTTTCTGTCTGCCGTGCCATTTTGGATTATCTTTCCGGCCCTAGGATCTACTTCAACCTATATACCCAGTTCTAGGATTTTGTCAGATACAATCAGATAACATGCAGCAACATGCCATTTTCGGTTACCAAACCCCTCCGCCATCTCCCGGATTCGATCATCCCAAGGTCCCGGTTCAACAGCCCTTTGCTGCTCCTCGACACTTTCAGGCCCGATGTATTCCTCTCGCCCCGGAGGCCAGGCTGGGCCGCGTGCTTGAGGGCACTCTCCAGTTGACTGACATCCTTGGCACCGGCGCTTATGGCGTCGTCTACCTGGCTGTCGACCTTAAGACCGGAGGTAAATACGCTGTCAAGTGCTTGAGCAAGTTCAACCCCGATGGAACCCCTTTGGAACAAAGACAATTTGCCTACCAACAACGAGAGATTCGTCTACACTGGAAGGCATCGGAGCACCACAATGTGGTTCAGATGCTCAAGATTGTTAATGATCCTGACTGCATCTATGTTATTCTTGAATACTGTCCCGAAGGTGACTTGTTCTTGAATATCACAGAGCGTGGTCAATACGTTGGTAAGGATGAATTATCAAGGAATATCTTTCTCCAAATCCTGGATGCCGTTGAACACTGCCACAACCTTGGAATCTACCACCGGGATCTTAAGCCGGAGAACATCCTAGTGACAGACCACGGAGACACTGTTAAGCTGGCTGACTTTGGTCTTGCCACTTCTGATGATCGATCCGAGGACTACGGATGCGGTTCAACATTTTACATGAGTCCAGGTACATATTATCTCCCCCCTTCGCAACCCCCTTTCGCAATGATATGATTGCCATGGACACACAACTAACATATTTTCTTTTCCCTCTCATCAGAATGCCTGGACCCCTCTGCTAGGAAGCCCTACTATCTATGCGCCCCCAATGATGTCTGGAGCCTTGGAGTTATTCTCGTCAACCTCACCTGTGGACGCAACCCATGGAAGCAAGCCTCTTCCCAGGACTCTACTTACCGTGCCTATGCCGGATCCAAGGACTTTCTCAAGACCATCCTCCCTCTTTCAGATGAATTGAACGACATTCTGGGACGCATCTTCGAACCCATCCCCGAGCAACGGATCACTCTTCCAGAGCTCCGACACAAGATCATGGCCTGCTCCATGTTTACCGTGCCGCCCATGTCGGCTGTACCGACACCTCCGGCCTCACCAAACCACATTATCGAATACGTTTCTTCCGAGGACGCCATCATTGACGACTACGACTATGATTCACCCGCCTCAGATGATGAGGGTTCGCTCACCTCGAGCGACTCTACCATTGATGACCTGGACGACGAGTTTGAACAGGAACGCCAGATGCCCCAGACTCCCCCCGAGTTTGCCCCGCACACGTTCGACCCTGAGGACCCCAAAGAACACCAACTCATCTACCACAGCCAGGAATTCGTTCCCCAGAAGTACTCTGGGCCCATCCCCGTGCCAGTGGCCGTTCCCCCTCAACCCATGCTTTGCCAACAGGTTCCTATGCCAGTACAGGCTCAGGTCCCCGTCCAAGCTCCTTGTCAACCCAAATCATACTTCCCTATCTGGGATATGGTTAAATACGTTCAACAGGTGCCGATGCTTCAGCACCATGTACCTTTCCATCAACAGGTCCCCTTTATGCCCACGTTCCAAGGCTGTTATTAAGCTCGCGACATAAAACGTCACCTGCTTTCAACATAACAACCACTTCTATTATCATTACGACCTTACCTGGATGAGATACCACCAAGGCCTTAACCCCGCAGGCCGAGGACACTATTTGATTCTACCATTTACCACCTTGGATATTACTCGACATTTTTAATATCGACCCTTGGCCCTGTATACCCACCACTGAGGGGACCACACCACTCACAGGAACCCAGCTTAAAGGCCGTGCAAGGATACGCCTACCAAAAATATTTTACGACCCTATGAATGACAGTCTGGGATTGTTTCTTTTCGGCCTCGATTCCACATCTTGGATCAGCGTTTCCGGTTTTTATTTTATTACTCTTTTCTTTTTCCTTTGTCACAAAATTTTATTTTCACTTATAAAATACCTTTTTAAAAAGCGAGGAGTTTTGTCTTTTCGAATCTTATGAGGATGGGCAAGATATCAGTTGTAGAAGCATGATGTTTGGCGCATCAAGATTTTTATGGGGGGCACCTTTTGTTTTCTCTACAAAGACAGAATGTCTGGAAGATGGAGTTGTCCACTTCCTGACTTTGTCCTTTTCTCTCTCTACCAGCCAAGACTGGCCCACTATTGGAAACCCGGATATACCAGAGGATAACGACATTTGTGTTATTTGTACTCCTCGTTTTTGTTTACTGCTATGACTGTCTTGGAAAGGCGCTTGTCTTTTTTCTGATAGAAGTGGGAAGAATAGCCATGGGTAGTGCTCGAGTTGGATCAGAGATACCTCTTTCAATTATTTTTATCATGACGGATCGGACGAAGGAGTTACTTTTCTTTTTCCAGCGAGGAAGAAAAGAGAATGAACAAGATGTCTTGGATTTGACACTTGTTACAAGATTAGAGAAGAAGACATGGCTCGATAGCCACAGCGCATAAAGCATAGCATTGCGTCGCGCAACATACGTTTACTGAGGGAAGACGGCACCTCGCACAAAAAAGATGCATCTGCCGATCATCCAATGAATGAAAGAAACAATTTTTTTGAGATATCTCAACTCATACTACATACTCCCTCCCATGCTTGTGTCCAAATTGTTATGTGATCGTTAGTGACGAATACCGATGGGACAGTGGGTGGTGATTGCTTCAACACTGCCAACCTTTGGTTACCAGTCTGGCCTGTTTAGTGACAGCTCAAGAGTCTCGGCCCCATCCTGACTATGGCTGGTTTACCGCAGACGCTACGGCGCTCCCGTCTCAACCTGCAGGAGGGACGGCGCATTCGAACACATGTTTGGTGATGCAGATTATCACTTTAGCAGCCCTTGTCTCTTAGCACAAGATTGGTTAGATTCTGCATGCTTGTGGATCGTGGGGCGGGCGTTAGAGTCAACGCTCGTAAGAGAAAAAAGAGAGAGAAAGAAAAGAAAAGAAAATGGGTAAAAAACAAGGCGAGAACGTGGCGGCCAATAAACAGGGGTAGTCTCGTTAGGGCGAACGGCATTGCGTTGGAGGAGTTCTGGAATGGTTGTGTGGAGATGAAGACGGCGAATCACGGACCCGAAGGAGACGAAGAAGCAAAATGTGAGGCGGGCTTTGGGAGGGTAGTGTGATATGCCCGAGTCGATTATTGGGGCGATGGATTCTTGGGCAATCTTACAACTTGACTTGGGAGGACTCGGGCTCACCACTCTTGGATGATGGTGGTGGTCAAGTTATGAAAGCGAAGCTATTCAGGGAAACATGTTTGAGTCAAGGTGTATCCGTACTCCATCGTTGACTCTTACTTGGATGGGTCATATCCATCAGATAACTTGATTTAAGCAGGCTTTGGGCTGACACGCAACTTGGCACCGTACAGTAGTAGCACACTGCAAGTGACTGGTCAGGCAAAACTGCCGACTCAACTTTGCTTTGAGGTGAGACAATCAGGCATGAGAATGGGACCGTTGGCTCCTGATACTGTCGTACCGCATGTACGGATATGTGATGGTCATCTCTGTTACACTCACTCTACTCAAAGACAGAGTAGAGTGGTCAGTAGGTACGTACAGAATCGATAGTCTGTTGCAATCTGAATAGTTCGCATCTTGGTCTTTCACCGCTTATCTAATGTACTCGAAACGATTTGTTCATACATACAGACACGCATGTACTGACGATGAACTCGTCAACTTGAACTCTATGTACGCAAGAGGAATGCAAGTCGTCTTGTTGGGCCCCCATGTTTCGAGTATATTAAATGCGCTCAGACTTCTCGTTCCTTCGTCTCGTGGCATCCTCATCCTACCTAGTAAGCAATTAATCTCCGAAAGCAGTTGAACATGGTCCCCAGAAATGTTTAATTGTCGTTACAGTCTATCAGACCAGGGAAGGAGAGGGCATGGCATGGCAGGGCAAGGTAGGGGGGT